>NC_054379.1:58012495-58312495 GCF_017654675.1 Xenopus laevis | reverse complement strand
TGTTCTGGAATGCCTGATACTTGTCAATCGGCAACTCATTTTCAAACTCTCGTCCTTGGTCATGGTGTAACCTTGCTGGATATCCAAACCGTGGAATAAAGTTAATGAAGTCAGCAGCAGTACTACCTGACTTGTTTTTTGTGGGGTAAGCTTGGGCAAATCTTTTGAAGTGGTTCACCACTGTTATATTGTATTTATATACACCTTTACTAGTCTCCAAGTGAAAGAAAGTCAATACAAACAAGCTCTAAAGGTGTTGAGGATTTAATGCTTCCCATTGGGGCTCTAACACGAGTGACTGGTTTCTTCTGTTT
Organism: Xenopus laevis; assembly: GCF_017654675.1. Lineage (NCBI taxonomy): Eukaryota > Metazoa > Chordata > Amphibia > Anura > Pipidae > Xenopus > Xenopus laevis. The sequence goes on along the minus strand of NC_054379.1, from coordinate 58,312,181 downwards.
GATGCAAGGGCACTTTCTGGTGACATAAACTTCAATCTCCTTTCTCATAAATGGCAAGTAGAATCTTGTTCTTGCTACTCAGTACCATCATGACCCATGTCATCATGAATATGTTTCAAAGCTGGATGTCTGTACTTGGCTGGAAGGACTAGTTGTTGCCTTTCACCATTTATCCCGTACAAGAGCCCTTGTTCCAGGTGTAATTTACTCCACTCATACAATAATCTCGTGTTGCTCCATTAATGGCCTGTCTTACATCTTGCTGTAGCACTGCTCCTACCTCTATGAGTCTGATGACCACCCCAATCACTAGATCCTCATGCTGGGCTCTGACCAATTTATCATCGCTGATTGCTGATAGTACTGTTGAAGAAGCCTCATGTGTGTTTGCATTGATGTTGAGAGCAGCAATCCAAGCAACATCTTCCTTCGGGGCTGCTTTACTACCATCCCAAGTGGCCAAATCACATCTTGTGACAATTCTTCTGTACACTGTACCATGTAACTATCAATATCCAAAGGGATATGAGACAGTGTGTCAGCATCAATGTTTGTTTTTCCTGGCCTGTATCTTATATTGAAGTGAAAGTCTGACAATTCCCTGACCCAGTGATGGTCTACTGCATTTAGCTTTGCAGTACTCATGACATGGCTCATGGGGGAGGAGATTTGGTTGGCGGTACTGTTAAGGATAGGGAGGACCACATGTCATTTGTTAAATATGGTACCAGTATTGAATGTATGATTCACAAATGCAAGGAGTTTGACTGGTAAAATGGAAGAGCTGGAGGTGCTGGAGGGAAAATATGATGTTATTGGTGTGGCCGAAACATGGCTGAATGAGTTGCATGACTGGGCCGTTAATATTAGCGGCTATACTTTGTTTTGGAGGGACAGAGGCAATAGAAAAGGAGGAGGGGTATGTCTGTTTGTTAGGCAGGATTTAAAAGCTTATATAAAGGAGGATGTTATGTTAGAAAATTAGGGGGCAGAAGTCTTATGGGTAGAGTTCTTCACCAATTGTAAAGTCTAGCAAATTAATTGTAGGAGTATGCCATAGACCTCCTAATGTAAGTGAGGAGGAGGCTAAGCTCCTGATACAAATAGAAAAGGCTGCTAGTTTGGATAAAGTAATGATAATGGGGGATTTTAATTACCCAGATATTGACTGGAGCAACAGTACTGCCAGATCAGTTAATGGGAAGTTTATAAACTTGTTGCATGACAATTTCAGGCAAAAGATATTGAGGAGCAAACCAGAAAAAATGCTATTCTAGATCTAGTGATCTCTAATGAGCCAGAACTTATAGCAAATGTGCAAGTCATTGAACCCCTGGGTAATAGTGACCATAATGTTATATCATTTAATGTCTGGTGCAAAAAACAAATATACACTGGGGCAACAAAAACCATGAATTTCAGAAAGGCTAATTTTAGTGCCTTATGGGCTGCCCTTCAGAGCATTGATTGGGGTATTACATTTTCAGGTAAAAACAAAGAACCGAAATAGTTATTGTTGCATCTGCTCTATTTTGGGGTGCCATGCTAATAACTTGAGACAAACTGATCTTTAAATAAGTGATATCTATTTACAAAGGAACTAAAAGGTATATCATAAAAAGGGAACTAACTAAGATGGAAGGAGAAAGAAAGGGATAGGGAAAGGTGCAATGGAAGGGAGTGGAAAGTGACTAACTAACAAAGTATTTACAATACTCATATACACATAAGGAAGACTATTCAAACAAGCATACTACCCTTTTCCCAAAACAGCCACACCCAAAAGACAGTCCCAGCCAATCAGGTCTATGTTAGCTGTTCTTGAAGATGGTTCATCTCTTTTTAGATAGACAAGGGACTGAAATCAAGTTAGGATGCACTGTGAAAGAAATCCCATAATCCAGTGCTCCAGGTATCCCTTTGTTCCCAGAGTGTCATTCCCTTGGGAACTCTTGCAATCCCTGCACCCACACCAGTATGTCCAGTTATTTGCATCACTTTGATATGGACATTACTGTAGCTGCAAGGATTGTTTTATGGCAGGATGGCTGTTGTCCAGACTTGCACCTTCACAGTTGCCATTGATGAAAAGGCAGATATCTGTTAACCCATTGTGTGTACGGGCTTACTGCTGAATATCCATAATGCAGTACCACAGTTGTCATTTAAAATGATATTAAATCATTACTGTTCTCAATTTATTTCTTTAAGGAGTAAATGTAGAAGCTCTACGAATCACCCTATGTGGCTTAATATAGAAGTAAAGAAGTTAATAGGAAAGAAGAGAAAGGCATTTAAAAACTACACGTCTTTTGGGACAAAAGAATTTAATCAATATAAACACTATAATAAATATTGCAAATCAGCAATCTGGAAGGCAAAGAAAGAAATTGAAGAGTGCATTGCGGCGGAGGCTAAGACTAACCCCAAAAAGTGTTTTAATATATTAATAGTAAAAAGATGCAGGTGGAGAGTGTTGCTCCATTAAATATTGGTACCAGTGTGGATGTAACAGATACAGAAAAGGCAAATGTGCTAAATCAATTCTTTTCTTTGGTGTATACAATAGAGTAGTCTGAGTTCCCAGGCTTACTTCATAGCTGCACTGATGGCTCAGCTCAATCTAGTCAGTGGCTGACTGAGGATATGATCCATAAAGCTATAATAAAAATGAATGTAAACAAGTCTCCAGGACCTGATGGCATACACCCCTGGGCTCTAAGAGAGCTTAGTTCAGTTTTAGACCAGCCCCTATTTCTGATTTTCTCAGATTTGCTTTAATCTGGTATGGTACATAGGATTGGAGAAAAGCTGATGTCATTCCAATATTTAAAAAGGGATTACGATCTCAGCTTGGTAACTATAGGCCAGTAAGTTTGACATCTGTGGTGGGCAAATTATTTGAAGGCTTGTTAAGGGATCACATTCAAAATTTTGTCCAAATGAATGGCATTATGAGCAGAAATGAGCATGGCTTTATGAAGGATAGGTCATGTCAGACAAATTTGATTGCTTTTTATGATGAGGTAAGTAAGATGCTGGACAGTGGGGGGGGGAGTAGATGTGATCTATTTGGATCTTACCAAAGTGTTTGATACCGTGCCACAGAAACGACTGCTTATCTAAACTTAGGTCTGTTGGGCTTAATGAAGTCATTTGCACGTGGATAGGACAGAGGGTGGTGGTTAATGGTACATTCTCTACTTGGAGTAAGGTTCTTAGTGGTGTCCCACAGGGCTCAGTATTGGGTATTTAACTTATTTATTAAGGACTTAGGGGAGGGTATTGTAAGTAATGTATCAGTGTTTGCAGATGACACAAAACTGTCCAGCCCAATAAATTCCATCCAGGATGTGGCATCCTTGCAACAGGATCTTGACAAACTGGCAATCTGGGCAGCTAAGTGGCAAATGAGATTTTTTTTTTTTAAGAAAACAATTTTTATTCGAGCAAAAGTTAGATACATTTTCTACAGCTCCGAAAGTGCACAATGATATTTTCGTTACAACAGTTGGCATAATATAGGTGTAGAGAATAACAGTGTCATACGACAAATAGAAACACAGGAAGCATTATGCATTGACATTGATGGTAGTTACTATCTTGTACAAATAAAGTTACCAAAACGTCAAGTAGAAATGGAGATGTAGGCAGTGGTACATGACATGAAGCCATGCGAATGGTCACCGCAAGTATTCATGGACTGTTCAACATATATAACATCTAAACCATTTTAACAGCCAGTGTGGAAGTGATGACCAGTACCGGATCTCTATGTTTGTCGCTATGTCTCAGAAGTGCTAGGTGTCGCAGTGCCGGAGGTGCCAGTTACCCACGTTGTGGATGTTCGTCACAAGCTAATAGGAGGATCCCCACTTATAGTTCTCAAGGAAAACCATTCTGTGTGTTGGAAGCATTCTTGTAGCCTAACCTTTATTGCCTGTGGAATGATGTCAATAAACGTCTCCCACGTTTCGAAAAATCGTTGAACTATTGTGTTTTTATTTAAGGACGATTCTACCCAGTCCATATAAAAAACTCTGACTAATTTCTCCAGAAATATCTTGACAGTGGGCGGTGTATTCAATATCCAGACCTGAAGGATCGTTTTCTTAGCTACTGCGGATATAATTAGTAGTAATCTCCGAGCACCCCGTGTGACTCTGGTATGGGTGTCAGGGATTATTCCCCAGAGTGCCCACGCAGCTGAAAGTGGGATATAGTTAACCAGGTGTCTTGTTGCATAGTCCCTTATCTGATTCCAAAACCTTCGAATGAGGGGACATGCCCATAGACAATGTATAAGGTCAGCCTTGGTTTGCCCACATTTCGGACAATCACTATTCTCTCGTCTATGCATTTTGAAAAGTACGTCTGGGGTCAAGTAGGTTCTATGCAATAAGTTAAGGAACATTTCTCTATAAATGCTTGAGGGTAAGGTAAACCATAGCCTTTTATACAGCTTGAAGACGTCCTCCAATCTCAAGTCTGGTATGTCAATTGTCCACTGTTTGGGTCCTGTGGGTAAGCTGTCATAGTCAATGATGTCCTGAAGGAATCTATAATTTTGCGATATAGCTCCTTTGGTGGAACCAAGTCGCAGAAGGTACCTGTCCAAAGAATTATCCCAGTCATTCCCTGTTAAAAGTCTCAAAGTCCTGCTAGTGTATGACTGAGCTTGTAGGAAGGCAAAGATATTGCTCTGTGCATTTGGAAATTCGGTCTGGAATTGTGCAAGAGTTAAGGGTTTTCGAGTGTCAGTCTTGGACAAGTGACGTACAGTTGTCACCCCTTCAAGTCTCCAATTTTGGTATATTGCTAAGGCTCGTCCGCTCTGAAAGTCAGGGTTCAGTAAGAGGGGCAGGTATAGAGAATGATGGCTATTCAGATTATACTGTTTTCTCAGTTCCTTCCAGGTTTGCCATGTGGAGTATAGTAGGGGGTTGTCTATGACGGCAGGTGGAAGTTCTGCTTTGTGCAGGTGTAGAATATGCAGTAAATTGGTCTGTGGGATAAACTGTTGTTCCTGATGTGTATTAGTATAAGTGCTGGAATTGTGAATCCAGTCTTTTAAGTGTCTAATAGTAGCTGCCATATTATAGTGTTTGACGTTTGGAAAATTAAGGCCTCCATTTAGGGTGTTTTGTTGGAGTTGGCAAATGAGATTTAATGTTTATAAATGTAAAGGCATGCACATGGGATGTAAAAATATCCAAGCCACTTATACCCTTATTGGGACTGCACTAGGCAAATCCATTATGGAAATGGACCTTGGAGTTCTTGTAGATGATAAACTTGGCTGTAGCAAGCAATGCCATTCAGCAGCATCAAGGGCAAATAAGGTCTTGAGCTGTATTAAAACGGGCATTGATTCACGGCAGGAAGCAATCATTCTTCCACACTATAGAGCACTGGTAAGGCCCCATCTAGAATATGCTGTACAGTTTTGGTCTCCATCATTCAAACAGGACATTATTGTATTAGAGAGGGTAAAGAGAAGGGCAACTAAGCTGATAAAGGGTATGGAAAATCTTAGCTATGAAGAAAGATTGAGCAAATTGGCAATGTTCACCCTGTAGAAGAGGCGTTTAAGGGGTGTTATGATAACTACGTATATAAGGGGATCATATAATAATGCTTTATTTACCAGTAGGTCTTTCCAGCTGACCATTCCGTTTTGAAGAAAAGAGGTTCCGTCTAAATATTCGGAAGGGGTTTTTTACAGTGAGAGCTGTGAAGATGTGGATTTCTCTCCCTGAATCAGTTGTACTGTCTGATACATTAGATCGTTTTAAGAAAGTGTTGGATGGCTTTTTAGAATGTAAGGGGATAGAGGGTTATGGAAGATAGCTCATAGTACAAGTTGATCCAGGCATTAGTCCGATTGCCAGGGGAAGGAATTTTTTCCCCCTCTGAGGCAAATTATAGAGGCTTCAGATATTTTTTTTTTGCTTTCCTCTGGATCAACTGGCAGTTAGGCAGGTTAAAAAAAGTTAAAAGGTTGAACTTGATGGACGTGTGTCTTTTTTCAACCTAACTTATTATGTTATTATATTATTGGTGTAAACAATGAAGTGTGGTTCATTTCAAAGCCAAAAGCTCAAGCTTCCCACTATATAGCCTGTAGTTCTTTTCTGCAAGAGTTGAAGTCAGGATGGGCTAGGACTGGTGAACTGGTAAGCGTTTTAAAAAGCCGACCTAATGCCTCCTGATGTGTGCTTGTCCACAGGATTGCAGTTCTCAAAGGTAACTGGGGTCCTTTAGCTTTGGGTGTTGGGACTGTTTTGATGCTGGCATTAGCTTCATTTGCAAAAGCTCAAAAATTGGTCTAGCAATTGATGAAAAGTACTGAACATAGCTGCGATAGTAGCTGAGAAACCACAACAATCTTCGCACATCACCGACTGTCTTGGGAATCTTCAATATCCTTTATGTAAAGTTTTACTTCTGCTGCTGATACTATGTGGCCTAAATACCTTACTTGATTGTGAAACAGTTCACATTTCTGTGGCTTTAACTTCACACCATGCTTTTGAAGTACTTTCAGAACTTTACTGACACCTTCAAAGTGCTCTTCAAAAGATTATGCACCACAGAGGACCTCATCCAAGTAAGGGATGCAGCACTCATCTCTCAGAGTCAAGCATCTCTTCCATACTTCTCTGAAAAGCAGCAGGGGCATTGGAGAGGCCAAAAGAAATTCGTACCCACTCATACAAGCCCCAAGGAGTAACAAATGCAGAAAGGTGTCTGGACCCTTCAGTCATGAAACCTTTCCTTGATCTAGTATGCTAAACCAGTTATTGCCTCCCAGCGTGTCTATCAAGTCCTGAATCCTGGGCAGTGGATGGCGATCAGGAATGGTTCTCTGGTTCAACAGACGATAATCTATTCATAACCGTAGTGAGCCATCCTTCTTTCAAACGCATACCACTGGAGCAGCATATGGTGATTTTGACTTCCCTAAACAAAGGCTTTGGTATTGATCTGTAAGCTTTTTGTACTGGTGTGACATTTGCAAACTTGGTATGCAGCCTATGTCCTCATCACTGCTTGCAAAAGCTGCTGATTCCTCATATAGCATGCAAGTGATACTGACATTAAAACATTTATTTTCAAAATATTAATTTACATTAAATGTTACATATAGGTCACATTGGTCGTTTTTTTTCTTAAAGTTCCAATACCTGACTGTTTTGCCAACCTGACTGTTCCATCTCAGTCTGTCAGAGTTTCTAATGCAAGACTACTGCTGCACAAACATGGCAGCCCTCACATAGAGGAACATGGTAAGAAAGGTATTGTAAAAGCATCAGGCAAATACTTTTATGGCAAAATTATAAATAACATTCAAAGATAATGTTATGATGGATATAAAAAGGGTTATTTTCTGGTGTCAGTATCTCTTAAACAGTCTCTTGTTGTTTTTCACTAAGATGACTTAGGTCAACCGATGGATGCCAACGTAATAATAACTGCTCTAGAGATAAATAAGTACTGTTTCTCGCTTCCATTTTCTATTTCTGTTGGTCTGGCATATCTGTCTCTACAATCTTGTGAATATTCGGAATGCTGCCAATAACTGCTCTGGGTTGAAGGATGACATCATGCTTTGTATGATTTCCTACAGGCACTACCACATAGGGGATTTTTCTGTTCTAAACTTCCAGAAGGCCCTCCCCTATGTCCAATTCTTCCAAAGTAAAACTATGCTCCTCTGGCTCAAACAGAAACACTGATTCAGACACTTAAGTTTGTAGGAACTCTACACCTCACCCAAGTTTCCCAGCTGGGATGACTAGTTCTCTTTTACCCGTTCTTAAGCATGCATGTGAGTTTTCATCTTTCCTGATTTGGATCAGGTTCACTATATTTCTGGCTTGGGAATGAGATAGCACTACATAGAAGACTAATAAGGGTAGGTATTACTTTTTCTGGCTGCCCTTGAATTAGTTCTTTAATTATGTTGAACCCAAGTAGGGGTCTATCCATGGGGTGGCAACTCACTATGAAAGGAACATTTATTGCTAAATCATGGTTTTCATTTCCTGGCATGTTTACAGTTATCACTACCCAGTCATCAAGTGGTATTAGTTCTCCATTTATAGCATACACTTCCAATTTATCTTCACCACCAATGAGCTCAGCAAGTGGTCTAACTGACAAGTTCATTAAGTGTTTGTCCTTCCAGTGTCTATTAAGACTGTGACAGTGAGACCACTAAAATTGCATTTTGCCAGGGCGTTGTTTTCCAATAAGTTTGATGATCTGATCCTCCCTCTGCTGATGGATCTGATGAGTTTGGTGATAGGGTGGTGAATTGTCACGGGTGTCGACTGACTTCTTGCCAGAGGTGACCTTCTCTAACTATCAGGTTGGGACTGTTGTGTTGACCCGGTCACTGCTTGTCCCTGTACAGTGACCGATTCTTGTTTCCTTGTAACTTGGGGTTCCACCACACACCCAGCAATGATTACAATTTGACAGATGTTGTTCACTACACTTTGTGCAAGTATAGTTTTTCCCTCTTCCCCTTGTTAAAGAGCTGTTGTGACCTGGAACACCATGTTGAGTCAATTCTGGTTGTTTAGGTGGTGTCCTCATTGAGTTTACTACTTTAGTAAGCTGGTCGATCTTTTCTGTCAACTGGAGTATATCGGGATTCCTCTCTCCAATTGTTGGTCTTTCTCTGGTGTCTGCTTTGCTATGAGAGTTGTCTGGGCTTAACGTTTGTGGAGAACACTGCATGGACTGAGCTGAAAGTGCTTGCATGCACTGGAGGAATGTTTTTCTCAGATCTCCATAGACTGAAGGTGATTCCTGGGTACTATCTAAGCAAAGCACCCCTCTTCATTCCTGAAAAAATGGAAACACAGCACCCATACAGTATGCATTTGTGTAAACAGTTAAGATGGACAAGCACAAGTCAACTGTGGTGGGATCCATTTTTCTCCACCGATGCATATATGGATGGCTACTAGTTCATTTCTCGTTCACCCTTAGGGGAAATTTACTAAAGGGCAAATTTTCTGTTTGGGAAACTTTGCCATACTTCGCTTAATTTTGCAGAGAATACGCATATTTATCAAAATGCAAAGTTCTTGGCAGATGAATGCTGGAGATGTTTTGCCAGCGAAACTTCATCAGTGCTAACATTTATAAGTGAATTTTTTCTAGTGTTATTTTCCTAGCAAAACTTTAACATACTTGCACTTACGTCAATTTAAATATGGCGGGTACATCTAGGTCTTTATTATTGATTTCTGGTTAAATTGCTTGAAGTGGCCACTTATTATTAAACATGTCCAAAGAAGCTAAACAAATACAAAACAGATCTTCTATTGTCCTAGACACGACCCTAACCTAAAACAAATGTAGCATGACATTCAAATGGTTAAATGGTCAAATGGTTAAAATGTTTTTTATGACTTTTTTGGCATACAGAATATGATGACACTGACATAATAATGTAGAGGATGTAGCTTTATCTTATTAATTTGCCACATATAACCTGGCAAAACAGACTCTGGCGAAAAGGGCAACTGATTGGAAAGTTCATACTTTGATAAATTTGCAGAGTAACGCCTGAGTGAAAATTTGCCTCGCGAAATGGAACAAAACTTGGCTAGCTCTGAGCTTTTTCGCTAGCGAATTGTCCACTTCAATGTTTAGTAAACTGGTGATGTCCCTGTAATTTGTCTTTTTGGTGAATCTTGCCAGAAAACCCCACTACGCCCATTACCAAATCTGCCTCTTACTGTGTACTTTATAGATTAAAATATTATAATAACATCTAAAAGTAAAATAACACCAAAATGCTCAGAATGTAGACTGCTATAATGTCACACGTTTTAGGGCACTTGCTTTATTATATAAAACTGACTGTATCACACAGGGTACTGAAAAGAAATACTTCGGTATCTAAGCAAAGTGTCTGACCAGGACCTGAAACCAGACTATTCCCTTTAGACTAGGGAATATTAAAATTAAAAATTTTGAATCTCTTTAAAAATTCAACTTCGATCATTCGCCATCTAAAACCTGCCGAATTGCTGTTTTAGCCTATGGAGGACTTCCTAGAACCTATTTGGAGTCAATTGGTGGACTTTGAAAAATCGAAAGTTATTTTTGGGAAAAACTTTGAATCGCAAGTTTCGAATAGCTATTACTTTGATTCATCCGAGTCAAATTCGATCGAAAACCTATTAGATTGAAAACTGACCTATTTGGCCAAAAAAACCTTTGATTTAATTTCGGTTGGTCTTTTTGAATTTGAATTTCGAAGTTTTTCAAATTCGAAATTCGACCCTTGATAAATCTGCCCCTTATTATCACTTAGACACTTAGAAACCAATCAACCGGTGGCATTTACTGGTCACCTATTTAAAAGAAAGCATAGCATTGGTTACTAGGGGTTACTGCTCCAGGGCAAACTTAATGCCTTTTATTACAAATGGGGGTAAGTCTGTAGTGCATTTAAAATCAAGACCCCCAGGAAACTCACATTAAATGAGGGGCCTTGATGTGGCACAGGGGCGTACATATTTTGGCCAAAGCATGGTACTAACACCAATTTTTTTTTAACCCTTTAAGTGCCAGCAGAATTTCCCATTTCATTTGCACTCAGTGCCAGATGTTTTTCTAACATTTTGTGTGTTCTCATTTTAGGGGCATTTCCTTGGGGGAATTTGTAGCTTACCTAGGAAAACTATATTGTTTTTTTATGGGAGAACCTGAGCTTCATAAATCTGCCTGAGTTTTTGTGCATTTCCACTTCTGGATTAAGAGCTCAAAATTGAAAAATTGCCATTTTTCACAATATAGGGATTTATACCAGAAAAACATTTTATTTTATGCACAAAAATTGTGCATAAAAAAGCCTCAAGTGTTTCAAAGTTCCAATACCAAATATGCATAGTTTTATGAAGATTTCTAACTTCTACAGATCAATAACCCCCAGCAGTAAATTACCAAATTTCTAAGTACTACAGTAGAATATGGCATACTTTGGATTCCAAAGCCAATAAATCCTGGAACTGTAGGTTTACCCCAAGAAACCATATATTTTTGAAAAGTACAGATTCTGTTGAATACAAAATGTGTAACCATGTCTTTCTGCTCCTAATAAGCAAACATCAAAGCTTTTCTGAATGTATTGGTTTCTATAAAAATTTATGAAAATTCTGAAGAATCACCTCAAAACTTTACCTTTGCAAGTTTGTATCTCCCACATAGCATTAGATACCAAGAAAATAAACATCCTAAATATGAATGCCAAGTGTCCACTGAACAGTTTTTTGCCAACTGTGTATCGGATTACCAAAGTATCTGGCGTTTAGAGACCCCATAATAAAGTTAGCACATACAACTTGTCCCAGAAGTCACTTCAGCTATTGAATTATCATCACATTTACTGCATTTTGTGCGGGATAAAACACAGAAAGATAAATTGACCCCCCAAAACCATATATTTTTGGAAAGTACACATTCAAGCAAATAAAAAATGCACAAATATGTCTTTCTACTGCAAACTACTGAGTCGCAAAGTTTCCCAAAATTTTCAGTTTTGATGAAATAGTTGAAAATCACTGCAAAGCTTCCACTTTCTACTATTTTTCTCTCGCATAGCATTATGTACCAAGAGAAAACATCCTAAATATGAATGCCAGAGGTCTACTGAACAGATTGATGCCTAATTTGAATAGATTTATTTGAATAGAGGCACCCAAATGACAATAGTGCATTTGAATTTTCTCGGCTGACACTCTAGCTGCTGCAATATAAACAGCCGGTGTGTATTATGTGCCATAACAACCCCCTAACAATACGTAGACCCTAGAAAACCATATATTTTCATAAAGTACACATTCTTACCAATCCAAAATGGTTAAATATGTCTTTCTACTGAAACTACCAAACTTTAAAGCTATGCTAGACGTAGTGGTTTTTAATAACTTTCTGAAATTCATCAAAGCTTCCATTTTACCCCATTATATGCTCCACATTTCGTAATGTATCAGCATAAAACATCCTAAATATGAACTCCAGGGATCTACTGAACACTTTGATGCCTAATATGCATAGATTTACCAAACGATGTGGCCTACAGAGGCACCCAAATAACAATAGTGTATATACATTTTCATGACATGTTGGCTGCTGCAATACGAGCACCCAGTATGTGTATTATGTGCCATAAGACCCCCCCTAACAGTATGGAAACCCTAGAAAACAATATATTTTCAGAAAGTACATATTCTGACAGATCCAAAATACATCTTTCTACTGCAAACTACCAAACTGTAAAGCTATGCTGAAAGCAGTGTTTTTTATGAAATTCCTGACAATTGTCGCAAAGTTTGTATTTTACCCCATTATATGCACATTTTGTAACGTATCAACATCAACATCCTAACTATAAATCTCAATGGTCTACTGACCACTTTGATGCCCAATATGCATACAGATTTACCAAACTATGTGGCGTACAAAGGCACCCAAATGACAATGTAGCATATAATCTTTCATGGCTGACACTTGGTGCTGCAATATGAATACCCGTATGTGTAATTTGTTCCATAAGACCCTCTAACAGTACGGAGACCCTAGAAACCATTTATTTTTGAAATGTGAATTTCCATAGTTTTGGGATTTTTTGGCAAAGAGAAATAGGTCAGATTCGCCCACCACTAATTAAAGAGCACAAAAAAAAATCATACACCCATCAGAAAACCTAACAAGGAGGCATTATTGGGCAAACTTTTGTATGCACACAGGCATAATATAATACAGATTAAATAGTTTATGAAGTAGTAAATAAAGGTATGGGTGACATAGTTATTACTAAGTATTCTTTCAAAGAGAGAATTTTTTGGCTATCCTGGATAATTTAATTCCTAAGGGTTTACATGAATAGACCTCAAGTTCCAGAAATGACAGTAAAGGAGATTGACCTTTATAATACAAATACATAGTTTACTATAAATGATTATAACCAAAGACCACTTTTACAACACCAATGGGTTATTAGTTTTTTCTCTCAAGATACTAAGACCACATTGACCATGTAGCAGCATATTATGTATATTTATTATCAACTACTGCCATAAATTCTTCCATCTGACATATTTCTATGAAACGGAGACCCGTCTTTCGCCCATTGGTGGGTTTTTATCTTTCCACTATATAGGAATAAGAGATTTAGCTGCTAGTATTAACTGAATCAGGATATCTCTCTTAGTCCTGTCAAATTTTTCTATACCAGAAAATAATAAAATAAAAGCCGGGTCCAATGATATTGATGCTTCTCTAAACATAGAGTTCCAAACATTCAATAATACTGGGCAGAAATACCAGAGGTGCGCCAAAGTACCTTGGCCCCATCTCATCTCCAGCAATTATCATTCATATTCAAGCTCATTTGTTTTATTATCCCTGGTGTCCGATGCTACCTGGCTTTATCTTATATGAATATTCCCAATATTTATCTGTAACTGAACATTTAATATTAGTTTTAAATATGTTTTCCCATAAAGACCAGTAATTGAATGTGGTATGTATTTTGAATGTGGTATGTATTTACTGTATTTATCCATCCCATAAATATTCTCAAAATTTATACTCTTATACTCGAAGGGCATGCTAGTGGTTACTCCTATTCCACGATTCCCTAATCGTGGAATAGGATCAGTGGCTGTGGGAAAGATGTTTTGAAGTTTTAAATTTGAAATTCTGAATGCCTATATGTTATAATGTTTAAAACCTATATCTAATGATCCTGGAGAAGATTCTAGATTTTTTCCTAGTGGCATCAATGGTGAGGGATATGGGGCAAGATTTAAGTTATTATTAAGATGTAACCATATTTCAAAGCTTGCTTCTAACAGAATGTTGACTTATTGAGGAATGAAGTTTATTCTGTCTCTTCCATACCAATGAATGTAAAATTCCCTTCACCCAATTCTCTCCATTTTATACTTGAATCTTGTAAGGCACCCCGCCTGGTGTGCTCGTTTACCTCTGTGCGCACCGGCTGGCGGGACCGTCCTCTTCAGTGCACGATTTTTCCACGCACTTCCTTGTTGGGTTCCGCAATGAAAAAACGGGGCCCCAAAAGGATGTCAGTGAACACCGGAACCCACAGGATTCACCTGTGTGTCCACAAGGTACAGTCACCGAACAAGGTTCCTGACAACGTGGTCGTTACAGTGTCATCTCCAGACTTCCCCCCCGCCCCATTGTCCCACCTGAATGCATAGTTGCTCCTATGGTTCTGTTGCCCTCCAGGTAAAAAGTTTGTTTCTGCTTCATTTATTCCTCAAGTCCTTTAGTGGGCCCATTTGTATCTAGTGTCTGGTCATCCTGGTGTTAAGAAAACTGTCAAAATAATTTCCAGGTATTTTTGGTGGCCTTCCTTGTTACAGGACGTGTCTCAATTTGTGGCTGTTTGCATGGTCTGTGCCCAAAACTCCTCGCTTAATGTCTTGTGGACTACTCCTTCCTCTACCAATTCCTGAACAACCATGGTCGGACATCGCTATGGACTTCATTGTCGACTTACCTAAATCTGTTCATATGACTATGATTCTGGTTGTAGTAGATTACTTATTTTGTTCCTTTGAAGAAGCTTCCTTCTGCTCCAGATTTAGCCAAAATTTTTGTTAAGGAAATTTTCTGTCTTCACATTTTTCCCTCCAGTATTGTCTCTGACAGAGGAGTCCAGTTTGTTTCTATGTTTTGGTTGGCTTTTTGTAAGTTGCTTGGCTTCAAACTAAATTTTTCATCTGCATACCATTCACAAAGCAATGGCCAGACCGAAAGGACTAACCATTCATTACAACAATTTCTCTGTTAATTTAATTAATTAAGTTAATTGTAGGAGTTCCTCCAATGGGCTGAGTTTGCATGGGACCTGGGGTCCTCACCTTTCTTCTTTGTTTATGGATTGCACCCAAAGGCCCTTCCTCAGGCTCTCTTTGCTTCTGAGGTCCCCGCTGCTCAGACCATGGTCCTGGATTTCAAAGAGTTATGGTCTCTCACTAGTCTTTCTCTTGTGAAATCTTCTGCTCTTCAGAAAGCTGCTGCTGATAAACAAAGGCGCCCTTGGTCCCTCCTTTCAGGTTTGGGACTCGGTTTGGCTCTCCACCCGAAGTATTAAGCTTTGTCAACCTTTTCATAAATTTGGACCACGTTTTATTGGACCTTTCACTATCAAGCACATCAATGACCCGGTTTCTGTCAAATTGAACCTCCCCTCAAATAAGAATATTTCAGACTCTTTTCACATTTCGCTACTCAAGCCTGTGGTTACTAATTAATTTTCTACAGCTCATTCTCCTCCTTCTCCGGTACTTCTGGATGGACAACAGGAGTTTGGGGTACAAGAGATCATTGATTCACGAAGAGTTAAAGTTCAACATCTGTTACATTGGAGGGTTTTAGTCCAGTCTTTTCATAAGAAATTCCCTGACAAACCTTGGGAGCCCCAAGGTTGGTTGTTCCTAAAAGGGGGGTACTGTAAGGCGCCCCGCCGGACCAGTGCACTCGCTTACCTCTGTGCTCTCCGGTCAGCGGGCGCATCCTCTTCAGTGCAGGCATGCATGCGCAAATTTCTGTTTTGCATCATTGCATGCGCAATGACGTCACGGCATGCACCGTTGCACATTTTGACACCGCTTTTGCCATCATTGTTTTGGGCTATGTTTGATTATGCCCTTACTCCCTGTTTCCTGCTTTTTGGCTGCAAATATCCCTATTTAAACCTGCTCAGCCAGTTATTGTCAATGGTGAGGGATATGGGGCAAGTTTTAAGTGCTTATTAAGATGTCACCATATTTTAAAGCTTGCTTCTAACACAGGATGTTGACTTATTGAGGAAGAAAGTTTATTCTGTCTCTTCCATAGCAGTGAATGTAAAATTCCCTTTACCCAATGCTCTCCATTTATAATTGAGTTCTCTCAGTGTATAGTCTTGTAAGGCACCCCGCCAGACCGGTGTGCTCGCTGGTGGGCGCGTCCTCTATGGCGCTGGCGCGCACGCCCAAAGTCCAGTTTCGCGTTGTCACATGCACAATGATGTCACAGCATGTGTGGTTGCTCGTTTTGGAGCTGCAAGCGACATCTTTGTTTTGGGCTATGCTCGATTTTGAACTTACTTCCTGTTTCCTGCTTTTTGGCAGCAAATATAGCTATTTAAACCTGCTCAGCCAGTCATTCCTTGCCCAAGCTGGCTTTTGGTCCTGTCAGATCCTGCTCAAGCCTTTTGTGTGTTTCTGATTCCAGTTTTTGACTTTTGGTCTGAACTGACAACAATTCTCTCCTACTTTCCGGAAGAGTCAGACTGATACCAACAACCTTACTCCGGGTTCCAGCCTAACTAGTATGTTACTAGTCTCAATTTTAGCTAAAACCATTGATTGATAATACAGTTCAAAATCTGGAAAATTCAAACCTCCTTGTAACCGATGCCTATGGAAAGTATCCCTTGAAATTACTTGGACCACTCCAATTAAAATATCTAATTTGCCTGTCCAACTTCCTAAAAAATTATTTTGGCAACACAATAGGGAATTTGAAACAAAAAAAAACATTTTGGGAAGTACCTTCATTTTTATTACATTGGTCCAGGCTAACCAGATAAATTTTTAGAAAACCAGCTTTGTACAGCTAATACAACAGCCATGAAGAGAACATTCTTAACTACACTACTCACTTATATATTTATGTATAATTATATTTTTTCCCATAAAGCACCTCTTTTCCAGTGTAAACAGTCTCCTCAAAACTAACCTTTCCTCAAAACTATGACCTATGTCCTGAAAAGTATCTGCCCCCTTTCTGTTTTTAGTTTTTGTTAATGCTTTTTCGGTCATATTACATTTTTACACCTGAGTGGTTCTTACAACGTACATTTCTGTCTTACACTGAAAACAGTAATACTTTAATTGTATAATTTTATATGACAGCCATTTCTGTTCTGTATTTTTGTTTGAACACCTCCTGTCCCAATATACGCACTAGTAATTAATGATTGCTAACATTTGCTTTCCTGAAATTTGGAGTCTTTTGCAATGCATGCTTGGTTTTTATTTTAAACAAAAAAGATAATATTATGGTCATTATTACCCAGGTTTTCTAGTACATGTGCATCTGTAATTTATTCTGGGTTCACTAGATTACTAGATCCAATATATCAGGGCTGTCCAAATGGCAGCCCGCGGGTCCAACTGGCGACCCCCCCTTCTGTGGCCCCCCACATGTTGTGTCTGCTTAGCATATGTAAAATTTAAAAGGTATCACTACAGAGATTAACTGGCCCCTGCAATGTTTAAACCTCAAATTCAGACTTGCATTATTCACACCTGTGATCCCCCTGCATTGTTCACACTTGTGACACCTCTATTGTCCACATTCCTAAAGCCCTGTACTGTTCACACCTGAGACCCAGACTAAAACTGCCCACATTGTTCATCTGTTCACACTTTGTACAAAATGCTAATAGGGCACCAGCACTGTGTCACTGTATGTAGTACAGATGTAGTAGTAGATGTAGTATGTAGTACAGAGTCTCCTGCTCTGTTCTGCCTTCCCTCCCTGTGTGTGACATTCTCTGCTTGCCCAGTGCTGTTTGTGTGTGCCATTCTCTGCTTACTCAGTGCTGCCTGTGTGTGCCATTCTCTGCTTGCTCAGTGCTGCTTGTGTGTGACATTCTCTGCTTGCCCAGTGCTGTTTGTGTGTGCCATTCTCTGCTTACTCAGTGCTGCTTGTGTGTGTTCCATTCTCTGCTTGCCCAGTGCTGCTTGTGTGTGCTATTCTCTGCTTACTTATGGCTGCTTGTGTGTGCCATTCTCTGCTTGCCCAGTGCTTCTTGTGTGTGCCATTATCTGCTTGCCCTATGCTACCTGTGGAATATAAGCCTGTTAGGGGTATGTTCTTGGGGTTTGTTAGCATTTGGAAATTGTTGTTAAGGGCCCCTAAGGTGTTTAATCATGTGTTGGAGGGTTGTTGTATTATGCACAGGGGAGGATGAGGCATATGGATTTAAGGGTATGTTTTTAACAAAAGTTCTTGTGGTAACATGGGTGTGGTTTACAGTGGGTGTGGTTTAAAAGGGAGCGTGGCAAACACTGACTTCCATTATAGGCCCTCCACCACATAGGCCAGTAAAATTTTGGCCCTCGGTACCACAGAAGTTGGACAGCACTGCAATATATCATCATTCCCAATTGAGTCCTGAAATGGCCATGCAGCACATTTCCATTAACTACTGTATGCAGGCAGTGTTTTTGCTCCAGTCAAAATCTGGGTAATTAAAATTGTGCTTAACCTTGCAGCCTTTTCTATTCTTAACCGAAGCTGAGCCTCCTCCTCTTCACTTATATATGGGGGCGTGTAGCATTCTACTAGGTTGTTAGGGCTTAATTAGCAATTTGTAAATTAGACTGGAATATTAACAATAGAAGGTCTGAATAGACACATAAATAAAATAAAAAATAAAAAGTAAAAAGAGGAAGGCTAAAAACATCAAAACAATAAAAACAGTCAGACAAAGTGCAATGTTGCTTAGAATATGCAATACATGAAACTATAAAAGTTTATTTAATGGTAAACTTTCCATTTAAGCTTGTAGCACTTCTACAATCCAATTAGATAGACAATGGTTTCTCTATATTGAGATGAGACATTATTTAAAAATGGTGACCCTCTCAGTCCTCTGTAACTTGATTACAGTGAAACCTCAAATTTATGTACCCTTATTTTAAGTTTTCCACAATTTGCATCTTTTTTTGGTCCCATCCTTATATAATGCAAAATACATTTCCCTGATTTTATATTTTCCAGCATTTTACACCATTTTCTGATCCCCTGAAAAACATAAAATGGGGGTTCTACTATAGTTCAGTATTTTAATGGACCATCAATCTCAACCCCTATATATTTATTACAGACAAAATATTTGTGATGGAAACATTTGTGTGTATACTGTTCACTACTTCACTGTATATTGGATGCATATGTGTGCTTGTGTAATGTCCACTAGTTCACTGTACCTTGATACATTTGTTTCTTGCCAATTTTATATATAGCAAAACCTGCCTCCAAGCCAGTAATTCAAAGATAAGCAACCTGCTTTGGGGCCAACATCCAAGTGATTGTGGAGCAATATTTTGCTCATGAGCCACTGGCTCAAGATTACTGGGCTAATTCCCAATGAGCTTCAGCTAAGACCTGCCTGAAAAAGTTCCATTGAACTTTTACATAACAGAAAATTGTCTTAGAACATCACTTTTACTGGAGTAGTTCACCTTTAAATTAACTTTTAGTATCCTGAAGCAATTTATAAATGTTCTTCAGTTTTTATTTGCCAAGGCAGTCTATAGATTTAAAGAAACAGAAGTGACACACAGATGCAATTCAGTTCCACTTTCTTACATAGGTCAAACCAGTTGCACAATTACAATATGCCTGAATGAACACAAATGAACTATTAGAAATTACAAACTTAGATGAAAAAGAAAAAAAGAAAAGGGGTCTTCCCAGTGAGGGCAGTGAGGATTTGCAACATTTAAATTAAAGACATGCACAGTATCTAACATATTTATTTGTGCAATTCATCCATAGTAAAATTCACATTGATACATCCAAAAAAAGCTTTTTAGCATAACACACCACAATGCAGTGTCTCCCCCCTCTGATGAAGCACCCAATAGCGCAAAACGCGTCAGGAGGGAGTGGCTGACATGAGGTAGGCAGACTAGGGGGAGACACTGCATTGTGGTGTGTTATGTTAAAAAGTTATTTTTGGATGTATCAGTGTGAATTTTACTATGGATGAATTGCACAAATAAATGTTTTAAGTGAGATACTGTGCATGTCTTTAATTTATATGTACTGCGTGGTAGTGGACCCGTGCACAGTTCTCATTATTAGATAGCATTTACCCGAAAGACAAACTGTTTCTAGGATTTGCAATACCCTGCTGGGTTATGTTGTGGTAGCAGATTTCATTAATGCATTTGGAGGGGTACAACTTAATGGACTTTCGTCTTTTTTTAGATCCAAATTAACTATGTAATTATATAAAGTCAGTATTAAATGATATTACCAGCTTTCAGCATCAAGATATTCTGCATCTACAATGGTTTTAATTAACTGTTTACCAAATCCTTATATTACAAAAACAAAATTATGCTACTTTTATTATATTTTTAGATGACTATTCAATTTAAAGCAGTTTTAATATTTGCAGTTCAAGGGTTGTTACAATATTATTTTTATACAAACATAATTGGCATGATAGTGGCCACATGTTTTGAGACTGGTCTCATTCTGTGGCAAAATGCCAGCTTTTAAAAATACAGTCAGTTAAAAACTGCAGTGAAGTATGGAAATCTGAAAGGAAATACTATGACTGACAAGGACAAAAAACTCATGCCAGCATGAAAAGAAAAGGGCAAATGTTAAGATGAATTGAAAATCTCAAAGCATTATTCAAGTTACAGCCCATCGAAATACATAAATTCTGTTTGGTAGATCAAAACTCCTTTAAAAAAGGCTTAATGAACTGGATTACGAATCATTGCTGTGGAGAAAAATCTTGCAGCATGATTCACAAAATAAATTTTTATCCTCACATCACCTTCGCTTGTTATTCAGTCCCAGGAAAAATATGATTAATACATTAGATCCCTTTCATATATTCAGATGTGGCACATCTGGGAAAGGGTGTGCTGCTGTTTTGTTTTGGTGATTTTTGTGTTTTTTCCCCCTTCTTCTTTCTTTTTTTTTTCTTTCTGTAACCATGGCGACCAGTACATGTTTGGCAAGATGCTCTGAGAGAAGAAAAGGAGCACAGATAGCTCAACTGGCAGTTGTCCAAAGTAATCATTCTGCAGAGCTGAAATGAGGCCTTTGGCAGACTTCCAAGTTTCAGAGAACAAAGATGTCAGTTCCTAATGTTGGCGGCAAAGCTTGTTTGACGTCCTTATATGGTTACCCAGAATCCTTTGCCTTGGCTGCTTTCCATTCCCTTCAGGGTAGCAAACAGGATTAGCACACAGAGACTTGTTTTTCCCCTTTCCCATCCAACTGTTCCAATGATATCATCCCTGCTGCTTTACTTGCCAGAGGTGTAGATTTTGCAACATATAAGATACTACTTAAATGAATAGCCATGCAAAATATTTCATAGTTTCTAAAAATGAAAAAAGTTGCTGATTTTACTCTTTATAGAGAGATGATTACAATCAGGCAATTAAAATTAACTTAGCTTTATGAACTAAATGTAGACATTCATGTTATGTTTCTTGATAGTAAAACTGGTTTAATGAATTTCAGAAAGAGTTAATAGGAAAAAGATTTTGCATCTTCCTGATAAAATAGTTGCACTAGGAATAAGAAGCAATTATTCATTAAAACTGAAAATACAACATTCTAGGGTGGGTAAGTCAGTGGAAAAGCAAGTAAATCTTTAATGCAGAACATTTCACAAAACCATATACACTCATGCTCAGATCTGAGGCAAGATTTCAAGTTCAGCATGTCGCCCAGCCGCATCCTAAGTCGCACTGGGGACGTGCACCTGTCAGGTGAGCGCTAGGACCATGCAGCCTAGGGGCACTGCAAAGGAAAATCTGGGCCTGTATACACCCCCTATCTGCTCTATGTTACAGAGGATGCCAGAAGCCTGGGGGTTCATATCACTGGGCCCCGGTTCCTTGGCTGTTGATTGGTGGGGAGGCTATAATACAAATAATGAAACCAGTCCTATCTTAAACCACCACAACCTACTTACAACTGTACTGACAAGAATTAAAACAAAATATTAATTTGAGTTATGATGCCCATAAATCACATGCAAGTGGTAAAAGTGTCCATGAGTTAACCAATTCTTGTTAAACAAATAACTGATAATAGGATTGCCTTACAGCAGGGATCCCCAACCTTTTGAACCCGTGAGCAACATTCAGAAGTAAAAGGAGTTGGGGAGCAACGCTAGCATGAAAAATGTTCCTTGGGTGCCAAATATGGGCTGTGATTGGCTCCAATGTGGATCGTCAACATTGATGCTCTGTTTGGCATTACACCTGGTGTTTATGCAACCAAAACGTGCCTCCACGCCTGGAATTCAAAAATAATCACCTACTTGGAGGCCACTGGGAGTAATATCCAAGGGGTTGGAGAGCAACAGGTTGCTCACGATCTACTGGTTGGGGATCACTGCCTTACAGTCAGGCCCGGATTTGCGATGATGCACAAATATTAGGGGAGGCATGCCTCCAAGCTGCTTGCTTAGGAGCATTGGGGACACGCAGTTCCACAATGCTACAGTGAGTGCGATCGCGAGGGGAGTTGTAGTTGGCGGATGCTAGAACTGCACAGTCGGGCATTAGGACTGTGTGGTCAGGCACTATCGGTGCCTGCAGACGAAATTCAGCCCTGCTTACAAAATTACCCAATCCTCATTTTAATAAACAAAAATACAGTTAAGTAAATACTATGACTGTACAGTGTGTCCTTCCCCTGATTACTGATCCCATGCCCTCTGGCTAATGCATGCAGGCTGATACATCTTTGAGTTTACTTTGCCATCATATATTGGACAGAGGCATTAGTCACTTGTTTTAAATTAACTTCTCCAGTAGCATTCTATTATTAGATTAGGAATTATACATATTCTTTTCAAATACAGAAATGGGTGCTAAATTAATTTTTACAGGAAGGTACTTAGAACTCAGCAACTGAAAGCAAATTGATTGAAAAGAATCTCTTCCTAGAAAGTCGACACGCACCTTCATGAATTGACCACTCATTCTTTAGCTCAAATAATATATAACTTATACATAGTTATAAAAACATTTTTAAGAAACGGTTTTGAACAACTGCAGAGTAAGCAACACATACAGCAGCCCAAGTTGTAGAAAACATGTGGGCATTTTACTTAGAGCAGTGCAGGGTGCAAAAATGGTCCAATTTTGGAAAACTGAATACAATGTAAAAAACTTATCTCACTGTTTATCACATTAAAATACTATTGAAGTCTATGGGAAAACTGGAACTAAATTACGAGAAATGTTTTTCCCCTTATATTGAATCTCTCCCTTAAACTTTTCATGTGAATCTTTCCAAACTATGAGAAAAGTTTCTTTAAATGTCTAATTGAATGTTTGTTCTGTTTTCTGTTAAGAATGTAGCTTCTTGTCAATGTTAGAGGTTCCTCATGAGAACAATGAGATGTTCAGGTAGACCAACTTTCCTAAAGACAATAAACAATTTTGCAACGATGGACCATTTGATTTTATTAGAAAAAACATTTTTATAGTTTTTCACCTGAAAACACCCAAAAGTCTATGGGAAAATCTGGATGAATAAGGGTTTTCTCATCAAATTGTGTTTGGTCCAAAATCCTGTAATTTAATAAGAAAAGTCAATGCAAGTCAATGAAAAAAGTCTATGGGAAAAACTGGAACTGAAAAAGAAGTAAAGTCTTTTCTACACAAATTGAATCTTGCCCTAAAACTTTTCACCTAAAGCATAAAATAATGTCTTCTGATTGCTCTAAATCTGGCCCAAAGTCTAATACTATGGATCAATCTTCAGGGACAATACGTAAAATAGCAGATGCTATTAACCCACTATCCCTCATGCTTACTAGTAAAAGCAGAGTAAGAGGGTCCAGACAGTTCCAAGTTCTGAAGTTCCTTCCAAGGGCAACACTCCTTGTGTCCAAGCACACTAGGGCAAACCTGCAACCTTATAAGTAACATCAGGAAATCTTGTTTCTTTTAGGTTTACAGGTTGAGCATACCTCCCTCAAAAATCTTCAGACTTTCCAAATACTGTACATCTACAGCCCAGATTTCACACAGGAGGTCAAATCCATATATAAGGCCAAGAAATCCTTTAATGAAATCAAAACGGCCTTAAATACAAAACTCTTTTGAAGACTGACTATTGTACAGAGCTTAGGACAGAACAGGTCAACTTTCCCTTCAAGAATCTATTGTGCCAAAAACAAGCCAGGTTCTGTAGGTGTATAGTTTTCACTTCTGGGCAAAGTAACACAATGGTCAGAGATTCTATATATAGATAGAGGTTTCCTTCCCAGTTCAGCATTAACATGCCACTTGTCCTGACACACTAAACAGGAAATAACTCCTCATATAGATCATAAAATTGAATTGAAAAAATGTTTTTTCCTATTTTTATGCTGCACCAAAACTACTACTGTTTTTGTTGAGGTGCCTACCTGTTCTTATGAAACATCATGGTCATCAGACTTCCAAAAATCCCTTATACCTTTTCTGGAATAAAGAAGGTAATAGTATGTGACCTCCGCCTAAAAGGGATCACTTCATGGTTGTTCCTAGACAATTTATTAATGGTACATCACAACAGAGATTATTTGGCTCAGATAAAATAGGATATTCTCAATCTTCTCACAAATCTATGTTTTCGGGTAAATTATAGAGCCACCAGGATTCCCAGGAGTCAACTTCTACAGTACAAAGTAACACCTGAAATAAATTTGATGCCTCTAGTGGTCACATACAATCCACAACTAAAGACCCTAAGAAAAATAGTCAGGGATCTACAGGGTACACTTCATAAGGATGAGAGGCTCAAAAGCATATTCACAGAACCACTTCTTCTAGCATTTAGACAGCCTCCAAACCTAACAAAAAGTAATAACAAGAAGTGCCCTGTCACAGCCCATCAAAAATGGAACATACCCCTGTGGCAAAAAACAATGCAAATCCTGCACACACATCCTGATCTCAGACAGAATACAGATTCCAAACACATTAGGGGACTACAGCAACCATGGCCAATACTAATATTCTTCTTCCAATGTGATATACTTAATACAATGCTCCAGATGGCAAACAGGAGGACTGTATATAGGAAAAACTGGTCAAAGTCTGAGAAAAAAAATACACACCACCACTTTTGTTATTTTTTTTGCCCTGTGACTGGCTAACACATTACAACAACTTTCCAGTGTTTCACCAAGCTTTACCAGGTAAATCTAGAAATGTCTATTTTAGAACCTAGTCAGGAAATTCCATTTTTAGGCTTCCTACTAGTTATAAGCAATTTCAAAACAAATATAAAAAATTCTTGCAGTGTGGTATGCCTCATAGACTGATTAGTAGCACCATTTCCAAAGTTTCACCAAACTTCCCAATACTGGACTTCTATAGCTTCATCTAAACTATCACCTACAAAAAGATAAGCATTGATCAGAATTAATAAATGTAAACAATTTCAAAACCCAGACCCACATATTTATCACAGAAAACTCCAAATATTATTATAACAGCCAACACGTTCCTGACTGGGTGGGAAGGTTTCTCCAAAACAAAAGCAGTAAAATGGTGTCAATACGACAAACTCAACCATATAAATGTTTTAGAGCTCATAGATGGTGGTCTTGCCCTAAAACAAATACTAATTCCACCATAACCTTCCATGGTCCATTTTGAATGGACAACAAGATGGCAGTATCATATGCCATTAGGATGGGAGAAATATGATCACAACAAATGTACAGGAAAGCAGTTTTTCTTTGGAACTGGCCCCAATATCATAATCTTTATCTATCAGTGGACACAGTCCAGTACAAAACATCAACAAACATCTTTATTAGGGATGCACCGAATCCAGGATTCGGTTCGTGATTTGGCCTTTTTCAGCAGAATTTGGATTCGCCCGAATCCTTGTGCCTGGCCGAACCGAATCAGAATCCTAATTTTCACATGCAAATTAGGGTGGGGAGGGAAATCACATGACTTTTTGTCACAAAACAAGGAAGTAAAAAATGTTTTCCCCTTCCCACCCCTAATTTGCATATGCAAATTAGGATTCGGTTCGGTATTCGGCCAAATCTTTCTCTAAGGATTCGGGGGTTCGGCCGAATCCAAAATAGTTGATTCGGTGCATCCCTAATCTTTATCCATTGTAACCCTACACAATCACTTGTTTCCTTAATTACAAGAGGTCATAAGGACAGACAGCCTCTGCAACACCAACAAAAATATTTGCCTCCAAAATATAGCTAAAGGGTGCTTGGAGAAAGGTCTCTGTCAACTTTCTCTCTGTTAACTAACTTAGCTAACTAACTGTTACCAGTTATTTTTAAAGATTTAAAATTACTTTATATATATTACAGACCCCTGGCTTTCTATAACCCCTCAGGACTATCATGTAATATTTACAATTAAACAGAATATATTCTCACTTTTGATTGCAAGTGGAATTACATATAATTGTCTACAATTATGTATGTCCAGCTACTTAAACAAGATTGCACCAGTAAGATCAGGAATAGCTCAATTATTTATAACTTTGTGACAACCATAGAGACAGGAATAAATTGGCACTATCAGATGGATGGATTTTATCAGCTATGACTTTATCAGAGATTAACATTTTCCAATTAAAGGGACACCCTCTAAGAGTAAATTTAATGAAAGCTACTACTAGGGGGCCAATTCACTAACAATTGAATTTCTACTTTTTCCACGTATCTCTAAAAAAATAGAAAATAGAAAAAATATTTTTTCCACATATCTCTAAAACTATCCCTATATCTCTGCTTCTTTCCCTCTCTACTCACAACTGAACTCCTCCTAATGTCCTAACCTAATTTTCTCTCTCCAAGCCTTCAACAACTTTATTGTTTATTACAACTTGCCTGGCTTATAATGAATTGTGCAATCAAACCAAGCCAGACGGGCCACTCACCTCTGTTGTACAGCTCCCAGCCAGGGGGATCAAGGGTAGGTCAGGGTCTTCTTGTCAGTACAGGTATGGAACCTGTTATCCAGAATTCTTGGATCATTGGGTTTTCAGGATAAGGGAACGTTCCTTAATTTAGATCTCCATATCTTAAATCTGCAAAAAAATGTATATACCCAATAGGCTTTTTTTTGCCTCCAATAAGAATTAAATATATCGTAGTTGGGATCAAGTACAAGGTACTGTTTTATTATTACAGAAAAAAGGAAACAATTTTTAGATATCTGAATTATTTGATTATAATGGAGCCTATGGGAGAAGGCCATCCTGTCATTTGGAGCTTTCTGGATAATAGGTTTCCAAATGACAGGGTCCTATACCTGTATATACATCTACATTGTGCTCCACCAGATACTCGCAATATCTCTCTGTAATGACTCAGATGATAGAAAGGTTTCAACTTGAAAGAGCTACAGTATAATAGGCTATTACTTTTATAAGATAAGATAAGATTATTTATTTGTCACATGCATAGTTATACAGGTACAACATGCAGTGAAATGCATCCTGATCCACTTTTTAGACTGTACAATATTAAAAACATACTAGTTAAATACAACCAGTACAAACATTTTTAAATTAAGTATAGTAGCAGAGCAGTGCAAGATGAACCATGCTATTTACATAAGTGACAGTGAGTGAAGATTGTATAAAAATATAAAAAAAACAGCAGTACAGCACACAAAATAACCATGTTACATGAGGTGATGGTGAAATAAATGTAGATGGACTGTACTATGAGAAAATAAAAAAAGAAAGAGTGCAATAACAGTACACAGTATTAAAGTGCATAGTATGTGGATTGTATAGTACTGTATTGTGGTGACGTAGTGTGTCGCATAGGTGAAGTAGGTGCAAGTGACAAAAAGACTTGTACTTGAGGCAGCACTGCCCTAGTGAGATGGCATCTGTGTATAGATGGAAAGGTAACTTGTAATCCATGTACAGCAACATCGGTGCAGTGTGCTGACATGATTTCAGCTTCCTGTTTCCTGTGGTGTGCCCTTCCAGCAGCCTGTTCGATGGGGCAGGAGTGCAGGAAAAGTCTTTAATGTAGTATCAGTAGTATCCAGTGAGTCCCAGGAACAGTTGTAGTTGCCCTAGATTACTTGGGGCCACCCACTGTTGTATAGTCTGCACATTGCTCTTTGCTTGGATCAGGCAGCGACTCCCTTCACACTGATTATGTGCTCCAAGTGAACAAATTGCTTTTTGCGGTAACGTACAGCTAGCTGATTATAGTTTTAGCCAAAAGTCTCTAGCCAACTCAACACAGCATCCAGGTGCATCAAATGTCCATCAATGGGTGGCAGAAAATCACAACATTATCCAGATATATCCATAAAAGCACCATGTCATAGTTTATATCTCCTAAACAACACTCTACTAACATCTGGGAAGTACCGGGGATTTTTGTCCCAAACAGCATATAATTGAACTCAAAATCTTGGATTTAGTCTTTGGTTGGACAGCCACTTGCCAATGTCCACTGGCTAAATCCAGAGAGGAGAAATGAGCTGCTTGCTTCAATGTAGCCAGTGGCTCCTCTATCTGAGGCATTGGGTAGTGTAAGCTGCGGGATCTATAACAGACACTTTTCTTCTCTTTAAAACATTTTTATTTACACAAAGGGGTGACCATTTCTGGATACAAAACAAATTACATTCACACATGAAGAGTTCCCTTACTAAACTGGGCCCCTTTTGGACTACCAGTAAGAAAACACAAGTAGGGTCATCCTTGTACTCACAAATCTCCTAGGGGATTGCTCAGCCTCACGGCTTTTCTCCCATGTCTTACTCAGTCTTACTTGTCTCTCTCTGCACTACGCAATGGCAAGTTGCACCCCCAGCCCCTCTGGCAGTTCCTCAAACAGGCAGTTTCCTTCCTGCTCTGAGAGAGATTCCTAACAAGCTCACTAGAACTAAATACCTTTCCACAGGACAGCCTTCCTGTGGAAAGTGAGCGCCAATCCGTGACCTGGACTACTGGATTGGAGTACCTGGCTTGCCTGTACTTACCAGAATACTCCAGCTTCCAGGACCTGGCCACCAAAGCCTTTAAACAGAAAACATATTATCTGTCTATTAACACCCATCCTGGTGCCTACCTCTCCCACTATGGAGATCTTAAAGGGAAAATACACCTTTTCCCACATTGTTTTGGTCACTCTACCACAGTAGGCATACACTCGGGTGCAAGTGTTAAGCTGACCATAATCTATACAGAACCAAAAGGAACCTTTCTTCTAGATGCGGACAATGGAGGGACCCAAGGGCTTTGGCTTTGCCAAACAACACCTCCGTTCAACATGTTGCTGAGCAACCCTTTTACCTTTTGTTACATGGCAGGCAAAATATTCTGGCAACGTTCCCTGATCGGGTGTAGAGTCCCTGCTTCAATCGGGTGATTGATGGTATGTGTAAAGCCATAATCTTCACCATCTTGGGCATGGAAAGGTTTGCCTGGACACTGTAGGCAGATTTACACAGTAGCTCTGTTTGGCTGGTGTTACCACTTTGTCCTCATTGATAGCAAATACTTCAGCCACAACAGTGTTAGTAGGCATGATCACAGGCTTAGAACAAGGACACAAGCCCTTCTGCAATCTACCCACAGAATGTGCCACCAACCACTCCTCCAGTCGTACCCACCGATTGTTGCAGGGCTCAATCAGCACAGTGGTACCCTTCAGCAGGAGCTTATGCCTACCACCTTATGCCCACTCAGGATGCACGGGGGCCAATTGTCTGGTATGCATACCACCCTGGTCCCTCCTAACAACTGATGCAGAACTTGCTGCTGTTTGCATTGCTGGTGGCAGGAATCTTGTGGCAGGGACCTGGGTGCAGTATTCAGGCCCAAAGTCACTAACAGTAGCCATTTAACTTAAAGGGCCTGTCTCACCACAACCCTCTTGTATGGTAACCAATGTCCAAACAATGTAATGACCATTCAAGTGTTGTCCGCTACCATACTTTCCAACATTTGAAAAATGTTATGAGGGTCAAAAAGTTGTGGAGCGAAATTTTTCAACCATGCTCATTTCATGGCCACACATTTCTGGGAGTTTTAGGGTCATGTTTAAGCTTGGTCTTACGATAACGAAAAGATCTTTTAAAAATCCTAACATCTATGGCCAGCTTTAAGGTTAGTCGCTGCCAGGAAGGACTCTTTTTTTACTTATGTTACCTCTTGGTTCCACTCTCAGAACATAGTGAAATAGGAGACTGCTGTTCATCTGGATCTTATTTTTCAGGGCCTTCCACAGAGCAGAATTGTAGAGGCCTGCTATAACTGGTTGTGGAGCAGGCTGTCAAGATATCATCTTAAATGAGTATATTCCAAAGGTCCTGCAGCTCAACTGCAAACTGCGGAAGGGTCTCTCTTTAGCTGTACTGGGTGAAAAACTTGGTCCGGAGCCCGGAGGTCAGTAGCTATCACGACTTCTCTGTACAACCCCTCCAAATGGGCTACATGCAGGATGGCCCTCTCTGTGGCATGTAGTTGCAGCAATACTTTGCAGGCCCCCTCCAAGGACACAAGGGCCAGATTGACTCTATGCTCAGCAGGTACTCAGCACTTCTGAACAGTGCTTCGCAGTTAAAGAATTTTGTCCATTAATTGACTCATGTGACCTAACATGTATGTTTTCTCTTGGTTTGTTTATGTGCACCATGAATCGTATAATCCCAGGGGGTGACCCTTAGTACTTAAAACAACTATTTCCTATTTAGAATGACCAAACGGCACACACTACAACAAAAGTATTTTTTAAGAAAATGTTTTATTTTAACTAAGCAGTGTTTACATATAAGCTGTTTTATTAAATATATATTTTATAGAGACCTACATTGTTCAGGGGTATAGTATTCCTTTATGTTCCACAATTTTTAAAGACATACATCTGGATTATTTCTAAATATATCATTTTGAACATGCTGATTATAGAATAACTATTCATAATTTATAGGATGTATTTTTTATATTTATTGCCAGTACATTTTTCTCTCACTATGGGATATAGTAAAAATAAACACAAGCTTGTATCTCTTGCTATGGTTTTGGTCTTATTTTTCATCTAATTTATCTGATTAACTGAATGTAACAATCTTTAAAGGTAAAAATAATGGTAATTGTGCTGTGATTCCAGGGAAACTAGTTTTAAATTGTGTTACCATAGTTACATAGTGCAATAAATGAAGATGTCTACCTCAGTAGAACAATCCTCAGATTATAAATAAAGTTTCAAATGATGGTCTCTGTCTGTGGAAAATGTTAACCGTGAGAGTAAAAACAAAGCATTTCTATATAGGGAATAAAACCAAAAAAACAGCTGTTTGTAGAAAGATTAGGAAAAGGTGGTATAGTATGGCTGGCAGAAAGCTAAAGTTAAGACATATATTCTTAAAACTGATTGCAAAATTTAAGTCTGTACTATTCATTCAATTGGTAACTACTGGTTTGATACTTCTGGAATATTGGTTCTAACAAGTAGCTTCAGTCTCCCTTATGTTGGATGTGGGTTTTGGGGTTAGATTTGAGTGTGACTTGCTCCTGCTCAGTGATATAAAAAACATGTACCCGCTTCAGATATAGATGGATCAAGATCAGGTTTAGATGGATCAAGGATAACAGAAATCAGCTAATTCAAAACAAGCTGAGGATAGATCAATAAAGAGTAATAGCAGGAATAATCAAAAGAGAATGGGCTGAAACACTCAAAGATCAAGAGTCAGAGTCAGGATCAAGCAAGTGCTGACTGTAGATTCATTTAAACATGCCTATGAAGCTAAGAAGTATTACAGCCAGGTTAAGCGAGACAAGCCTAGTTGCTATAGTTACCAAGTATGTCTGTCATCAGGCTACAGCACTTGTCATATCTTGTCATAAATTTATATGAACTGACCAGAACTGCAGGAAAACAAGCTTAACATTATTTGATGTTGAGTAATCATGGACATGTCGAAAAAAAATCCAGCTTGAAGAGCTATTTAATTCATATGTAATCAGTCTGCAATCAGTATAGCCCAGCTAACAGCATATAATAATAGCAATCTGTGATTTTCCAAGGTTCTTGGTTAAGTTAATATGGACATTTAACTGGTAGTTCCTAAACTTCTTCGAAAAATTATTTAAAAAATATTTTTCACTAAATGTAATTAGAGATTCAGTAATTTTCAATTTGGAAAATGGCCTAGAACTCCTATACATATGATTTCTTGCATAAGATTAAACACCGTTGGCACTTTTTTACTAGGGATTCACAAAGGTTTTCGGCCGAATACCGAACCGAATCCGAATCCTAATTTGTATATGCAAATTAGGGGTTGGAAGGAAAAGCATTTTTTACTTCCTTGATTTGTGACAAAAAGTCCCGCGATTTCCCTCTCCACCCCTAATTTGCATTGACGCCAGCAACGAATGGTACGAAATGGCGCAATGGCGTGAAATTTAAATGTACTTAACGGTATATTTTTCATTTCCACACTGCCCGTTATAGGAGTTTGTTCCTGGTGCTTCTGAGCTTTAAGCTAATCTGTCTGAACCTGTTTTGATTCCTGTTGTGACCCCTGCCTGGCTTTTGACTATTCTGACCTCTGGATCCTGACCCTTGCCTGAATACCGACTACCTATTCTGCTAAATCCTTTCTGATTGATCTTCTGGTTTGACCCCTGCCTGCCTCGACCCAGCCTGATCAATTTTGCCTTACGCCTTGTACCACGACCTTCTGCCCAAAGACTTTGCTTACAGTTGTGCCCCTTGCTTAACCTTTCGCCTTGCACCTCTCGTTTTAAGACCTGGCGGCATCTGAGTAGCTGAGGGCTCCTCCTGAGGCCAAAGGCGGCTGCTACAGGCAGAAGCACGAGCCGAGACCAGGGTGCTTGGCATTGGTTCTAGATTCAGGGTGCAAACCGTTACACCTACATTCTAACCCAGGGCCGGGGCACCCTAGGCAACCCTTTGCAAGTCGTCCTGGCCGTCCTCCGCGCATCCAAGATGGCAGCACCCAGAAGAGGCCATGTGGCCGTCGGAGGCTGGCGTTTATGTGCAGCGTATTAACGCTGGCGTCCAAAACGTGCAGACGCTGGCGCATTCTGGCGCACGTCCTGTGACATCATCTGGCACGTTTTGGCGCGAAAATCTGCCTATTTAAAGACGCCAGAAGGTTCTCTCAGCACCCGAGTATAGGTTCTTCTATCTAGAGTTCTCGACCTTTGCCTGAAACCTCGACCACAATATCTTGCTGCCTGGACCGACCTTTGCCTGAACTTACGAGCTTCCTCCTTGGTCCGTACTCCAAACTGTGCCTTCGGGTCCTGACAGTATACTCTGGCCATGGACCCTTCTGAGGAAGCTCCGCCTCCTTCAGGAGAGCATTCCGTGGACTGGCTACGCGTATGGAATCCTACGAAGCTCAGCAGGTCCATTTTGGTCAAGCGCTGGAGGCCATCTTAGAGAAATTATCTATTAATCCTCCAGCTGCCGCAGCAGCTGCTCTCTCCGTTGGTCGGCATTTCTTCTTCTCATGGTTCTGAGCCTAAGGTTCCAGCTCCTCCGCTCTACCATGGAGATGCACAGTCCTGTCGTGGATTTGTCAACCAATGCCAAATCCAGTTCGAGCTCCAGCCTTCGCAATATCCTACCGAGAGGGCTAAAGTGGGGTTCGTGATAACTTGTCTCCAAGGGAAGGCACTAGAGTGGGCGTCCCCCTTGTGGGAGAAGAACTCTCCCCTTACTCACGATGTCGAGTTGTTTCTCTAGTCTTTTCGCAAGGTCTTTAATGCACCTGGCCGGGTGTCCACCGCTGCTTCCCTTTTGCTGCAGATTCGCCAAGGGAGTCGCAGCGTCAGCGAGTACGCCATAGACTTTCGCACTTTAGCAGCAGAGACAAATTGGAATAATGATTCCTGCCATGCGGTTTTTTACCAGGGTCTCTCTACTCGCCTAAAGGACGACCTGGTATCCCGGGATCTTCCGGAGCAATTGGAAGACCTCATCGCTCTTGCCATCAAAGTTGATACCAGGATGCGTGCACATCTGTCGACAGAGAGAGAAACAAGAAATTTCTTCCTCCCCTGGCTCCCCGATTCCAGAGACCGTTCCTTCCTACTACCCCTGTAGCCGCTCCAACTCCTGCTTCTTCTGAAGAACCCATGCAGATCGGGGGAGCTCGCTTATCTGAAGAAGAAAAGTTACGCAGACGTATTGCCGGCTTATGTCTCTACTGCGGTGGCAAGGCTCACTTTGCCTTTAATTGTCCTATGAAGCAGGGAAACTTTTGTGCCTAGGTAAGTTTGGGGAGACTCACCTGGGAGGAATTGATCCTTTCCCTCATCAACCTTCTCGTCGCTTTTTGCTTCAACTGCAGCTTCAAGTTTCGGCTAAGCAAATTTCGGCGCAAGCATTTCTGGAATTCTGGGGCTGCAGGAAACTGCAGACCGTTATCTACAGCCTTTATTTCCCATGCCACACCAGAACTTTCTGTTATGATTGGGGCACTGCATGTGGAGAGACTTTCTTTTCTTAGTATAAATTGCCCTTCTACACCTGTAGTTCTGGGCTTACCCTGGCTCCAACTCCACAATCCCCTCATTGATTGGTCTGCAAATCAGATCTCCCAGCGGAGTCCATATTGTCGACTAAAGTGTTTGCCCCCTAATGCAGTCTTGAAATTGTCTTGTGCGTCAATAAATCTTCATTCTTTACCTCTGGCATATCAGGACTTTTGTGATGTCTTTTGTAAAAAGTCGGCGGAAATCCTTCCCCCACACCGATCCTACGACTGCCCCATTGATCTTTTTCCCGGCACCATGCCTCCTCAAGGTAGAACATACCCTCTTTCCCCTTCGGAGACTAAGGCCATGAAGGAATACGTACAAGAAAATCTCCAGCATGGATTTATACGCCCCTCTTCTTCTCCAGCTGGGGCTGGGTTTTTCTTCGTAGAGAAAAAAGATGGTAGCCTTCGACCTAGTATCGACTACCGGGGCCTTAACAAGATTACCGCCAAGAATCATTACCCTTTACCCCTCATATCAGAACTTTTTGACCAACTCAAAGGAGCTTGTATTTTCACCAAGTTGGATCTCAGAGGGGCATACAATTTGATCCGAATCCGAGATGGTGACGAATGGAAGACTGTGTTTAATACTCGGGATGGTCATTACGAGTACCCGGTCATGCCTTTTGGACTCTGCAACGCGCCCGCAGTCTTCCAGGAGTTCATCAACGATATTTTCATGGATCTGCTGGGGCTGTATGTAGTCGTTTACCTGGACGATATTCTTATTTTTTCGAAACATCTTGATGAACATAGAATCCATGTTCGGGAGGTTCTTTCTCGCCTAAGGAAGAATGCCTTGTTTGCCAAGCTGGAAAAATGTTCTTTTGAGACTCCTAAGATTCCATTTGTTGGCTATATAATTTCCTCTAAAGGCTTTGAGATGGACCCAGCCAAGATTTCTGCTATTCAAGAATGGCCTTTACCTACTAGTACCAAGGCTATACAGAGATTCATTGGCTTTGCCAATTATTATAGGCAATTCATTAAAGGATTTTGTCTAGGATCTCTCCAATCTTGGCTCTCATCCGTAAAGGTGGAAGACCTAATGTATGGACTTCTCAAGCCAAAGAAGCTTTTGAATCCTTGAAAAGTTCCTTCTCCTCGGCCTCTGTCCTAAGACATCCAGACCCCCTTCTACCTTTCTTCATAGAAGTTGATGCCTCTGACATGGGTGCTGGAGCCGTACTCTCTCAAAGACAACACTGTGATGGGAAACTTCATCCGTGTGCTTTCTTTTCTAAAAAATTTTCTCCTCCAGAACGCAATTATGATGTGGCAATCGTGAACTTCTGGCAGACAAGTTAGCATTAGAAGAATGGAGACATCTTCTTGAAGGTTCCGCAGTTCCTGTGACCATTTTTACAGACCATAAGAACTTGGAATACATTCAAACCCTTAAACGTCTGAACCCCAGACAGGCTCGTTGGTCCTTGTTCTTTTCACGTTTTCATTTTGTCTTTACTTTCCGACCTGGTTCTAGATACAGAAAGGCGGATGCCTTATCCAGAAGCTTTTCTCCTGTGGACTCTTCTTTGAAGGACGAAGAACCGATTATTCCGTCGGCAAAGATTGTGGCTGCTTTGTTTCCTTCTATGGGGTCTCAAATCATATCTGCTCAAACTTCTGCACCTGCTGATACACCTCTTGGTGTGGCCTTTGTTCCCCCGGATCTTCGTCAATCTATTCTTCATCAATCACACAGTTCCAAGCAGGCTGGCCATCCTGGAATCAAGAAGACTACTGAGTTATTATCCCGTCTTGTTTGGTGGCCATCTCTTCGGAAAGACCTTAAAGAATTTGTGACGCATCTAAAACCTGTCACACCACCCCCAAGGGATTACTTTTACCACTACCCATTCCCTCACGGCCTTGGACACATTTGGCCATGGACTTTATTGTGGACCTTCCTCCCTCCCGTGGTTGTGCAGTCATTTGGGTGGTAATTGACAGGTTCAGCAAAATGGCTCACTTCATCCCTCTCCGTAAATTACCTTCTGCTTTGGAACTTTCTAATTTTTTCACCTTCATGGTTTTCCTTTGGAAATAGTGTCTGACAGAGGTTCACAGTTCATTTCAAGTTTTGGAGGTCTCTATGCAAATCTCTCAATATTTCATTACATTTTTCCTCTGCCTATCATCCTCAGTCCAACGGAGCTTCTGAACATGTCAATCTAGCTCTTGAACAATTCCTAAGATGCCATATTTCCTTGTGCCAAGATGATTGGGCTGATTTACTTCCCTGGGCTGAATTTTCTCACAATAATTCTCTTCATGCCTCTTCTGACGGATCTCCTTTTTTTGTGTTCATGGGCAACACCCTTTTGCATTGCCTGAACTGACGATTCTTCTGCCTAATCCTTTGTACCACGAACTGTGTTTGCCTAATAGCTTCCTCCTCGGGCCCTGACACCCTGCCGACAAGCCCCTCCACCCCACGCGTGTTTGTGCGCATGTGTAAGCAATGAAGAGTAAAAAGATGGATGAGGAGGGAGGAGTGAGCGACGGAGGGAGGGGACAGCAATGGAGTGGAGAGACGGAAAGGAGGGGAGAGAGAGATGGGAGAGAGAGGGGAGCTAGGGACAGTGACAGAGGGGAGGTTGTCAGGAGTAGGGATGCAAATTAGGGGCGGAGAGGGAAATTGCGTGATTTTTTAGTCACAAAACAAGGAAGTAAAAAATGTTTTTCCTTCCAACCCCTAATTTGCATATGTATGTATGTATGTATGTATATTTTTATTTGTAAAGCGCTCCTTGAGGGCAAAGCACTGTACAACAAAACAATAAATTAGTAGTAACAAACAAGGGGTCAGAATAAAAAGGAACAATAAGTGCATTATTAGAATACAATTCACATAAATATAAAATATAATTACAATGCAGATTAAGTGCCCAGTATCAAGGAAACAAAAGGCTAGAGGACCCTACCCCGTAGGGCTTACAGTCTAAATGGGAGGGTAATATACAGCCACAATTCAGAGGGGTATTAAGGTGCTGTGGGTTACAGTTTGTTACACTGTTATATAAGTGCCAGTTCAGGTGTTATCCAGGTGCTCCCAGAGGTAGTCTTTGAGTTTTGTTTTAAAAAGATTGAAGGAGGATTCTCTCCTGAGAGATTCAGGAATGGCATTCCAAATATAAGGAGTCGCAAGAGAGAAGAGTTTGATACGGGAAACAGCAGTAGTAGTGGGGGGTACAACCAAGCGGTTGCTCTGAGAGGAGCGGAGGTTTCGTGCGGGAACATATAGAGAGACAAGAGAAGAGATGTAGTTAGGTGCAGAGGAATGAAGGGCTTTGAAGGTTATAAGGAGGAGTTTATAAGTTATTCTTTGTTTTATAGGAAGCCATGATAAGGACTTCAGCAGCGGAGGGGCCTGTACCCTTTTGGATGAGAGGAGGATAATTCTTGCAGCAGTGTTTAATACAGACTGTAGAGGGGAGAGATGGGAGTTAGGCAGGCCAGTTAGTAGAAGGTTACAGTAATCTAGTCTGGATAGGATGAGAGCATATGCATTCGGTTTGGTATTTGGCCAAATCCTTCGTGTAGGATTCGGGGTTCGGTGCATCCCTAGTCAGGAGGGAAGGAGTAAGACTGAGAGGTGCGGACTAGATGTTGGCAGAAGACAGTTTTAGAGGTAGCTGCACAGCTCCCCCCTATTATTGTGCCCTAGGCAGCTGCCTCTTCTGCCTACCCCTAGTTCAGGCCCTGTTCT
Source organism: Xenopus laevis (assembly GCF_017654675.1). NCBI lineage: Eukaryota > Metazoa > Chordata > Amphibia > Anura > Pipidae > Xenopus > Xenopus laevis. The sequence continues at coordinate 58,274,105 of NC_054379.1, read as the reverse complement.
AACCAGGAGCTTTGATTACCTGTGTTCAGATGTAGCCAAGCTCCAGTATGTAATTGAATTAAAACTGGGCACAAATCCAGATTACTGAAAAAGCAGAACTACAAAATCTACAGTTGTTTTTCCACTCAATCTATATTGCTTATCGTTTAAGCTTTAACTCCCATCAAAATTAATAAATTAAAATAATTTATTGGTACAATGCATTTTTTCATCATATTTTTCTTATATAGGGCATTAACCCACAGATATACAGTTAGGTCCATACATCTTTGGACAGAGACAACTTTTTTCTAATTTTGGTTCTGTACATTACCACAATGAATTTTAAATGAAACAACTCAGATGCAGGTGAACTGCAGACTTTCAGCTTTAATTCAGTGGGTTGAACAAAAAGATTTCATAAAAATGTGAGGAACTAAAGCCTGTTTTTAACACAGTCACTTCATTGTATCTGTAGATAAAACTTTGCCCATGCGCAACTATTCCTTTACGTTTGGCTTTTCCTTCCACGAGCGTAAATAACAAAACACCAACAATATAACCACCTACAATTCCTCCCGTTCAATTAGTTGCAGCTGTCTTCAAATCCTGCTAAGTGTGTAATAGCCATTGTTAAACAAATCCCCAACAGATACAAAGTGAATAGACAATCCATATTCATTATATCCAGATAAAACATACTAAAAGTCAAACTTGAGCTCAGGAACTGCCCTTCAAGCCTACCCTGATGATTTTGATCGTAAACCATACAGTACCTACTTACCTGCCTAATTAAGCAAGATGGAGGAATCAGACTCCAGACCTAATAACAGCACACCAACCTTGGCTTTTAGTGACATAAATGCTGAACAAATACTGGCAAGGGTTGACGCACTCACCGTGAATTTAAGAGACTAGTTACCTATCCATGATGTAAGTAGACAACTACTAAATCTGTGAAAGAAAGAAGTTAGTTTGAGTTTGCATGTTAGTACACTTGCATAAAATGTTAAAGGAAAACTATACCCCCCAAACAATGTAGGTCTCTATTAAAAGATACTGAGTAAAACAGCTCATGTGTAAAACCCTGCTTCATGTAAATGAACCATTATCATAATAATATTCTTTTTTTAGTAGTATGTGCCATTGGGTAATCATAAATAGAAAATTGCCATTTTAAAAAATAAGGGCCGCCCCCTGAGATCGTAAGATTCACTGTGCACACATACAAACCACATGTAAGGTCACATGAGCCAATTAACAGACAGAGTTCTGCCTTTTGCTTCCTCACTTCTTCCTGTTACAGTTAGAGTTGTAGTATTTCTGGTCAGGTGATCTCTGAGGCAGCACAGATAGAGTCACGAAATGGCGGTTCAAGGCAAGAGATGTAAACGGGCAATATTTATGTAAATATATATTCCAGTTTAGTAAGATTCTTTAATATGTCATTCAATTTGATATAAACTATCTGTTGCTTAAGTATTCATTTTGGGGGTATAGTTTTCCTTTAAATGGGTTGTTCACCTTCCAAACAATTTTTTTAGTTCAGCTGTTTTCAGATTGTTCCCCAGAAATAAAGACTTTTTTCAATAACTTTCCATTATTTATTTTTTACGATTTTTCCAAAATCTAAGTTTAAAGTTGAATGTTCCTGTCTCTGGTGTTTCAGTCTGACAGTTTAGTCTGCACCTGCATTATTGAGCTGTTACAATTTTGCAACATTTAGTTGATACATTTCTCAGCAGCATCTCTGGAGTATTAGCAACTATTTTATCAATTCTAACAGCTGCCAGAGATTCTCCTCAACAGGGACAAAGATAAGAAATGTATCAACTATATGTATCAATTTAGAACAGTTTACAGGGTCGGTGACCCCCCTCCCAGAGCTGCTTTAGAAGGTGAAAAATTACACTTCAATAGTAGAAAACAGTGACACCGAAAATAGAAAATAATTGAAAAAAGCTGTTATTTCTGGTGATCTATCTGAAAACAACCAGTTGTTTGAAGGTGAACTACCCCTTTAAGACTAAACGGATCCCAAGAGGTCTGAGGCTGGACATAAAACCAAATGTGGGCTCTGATGACCCTATTTTAATGCAACAATGGTATGCCATCCTTAATAAATGCAGCCTTGATTTAAAGTGATACTGACACAAAAAAAATACTTTTTTAAAATATGAATGTAAATTAAAAGTTACCTATAGGTGATGCTGATTGGATTTTGCTGAGAGGTTTGTTTTTGTATGTAATTGTTAGCTGAAGTTCCTAAACCTGACTGCTTTGCCAACCTTGTTTCTATGCTAACGGACTCCTGCTGCACAAATATGGCAGCCCCCTCATAGGCGACCACAGGGAGTCAGATAGGTAATGTAAAAGCATTGGGTAAATACTTTATGGCAAAATTATAAGAAGCATGCAAAATAAATTTTATGCTAGTAAAAAAAAAAGTTAATTTTCTGGTGTCAGTATCTCTTGTATCTAATGCTGTTAACCATTGACAGACATTGAGAAACTGACATGATTTATTCGGCCAGAGCTACCATTATTGAGTTGGAGAACCACATTAAAGCGATACTGACACCAGAAAATAAACTTTTTTTTACACATCTATCATAACATTATCTTTGAATGCTATTTATAATTTTGCCATAAAAGTATGTCAGGTTGACAAAACAGTCAGGTTTAGGAATTTCCAGTACCAATTACTTACAAAAACAGAACTATCAGCGAAAAATGATCAATACGACCTATAGGTAACTTTTCATGTAAATTAATATTTTGAAAAGAAAATTTTTAGTGTCAGTATCACTTTAAACAAGAGAAAGGCATTGAAATCGCTAACCAAATATTGTCCCAGCAGAAGGAAGTGGTGCATCGATTAAAGGAATCCATTTCTTTCCAAAAAAGCAGCCAAATTTGAGCGGGACATGGAAGATTATCTGCTGGACAGAGTGTATACATGGCGTGAGGACCATGGATGCTAATGGACAGATCGTCAGGTGGAGGAACATTAGGGTTGGTGCAACAGGAAGTTTGAAAATGTGGTTACAAGTGAAGTGAAGTTAAAAAGGTATGGGGGAATAATGCTAGAAGGAATAAACGCAATTTATCTAAGAGAGAATGGGATGTGCTAAACTCCTTGAAAAATAATGAGTCTTTGGTAATTAAAAAAGGAGACAAATGGGGTGCAGAACAGAGCAAAATATGTGGAGGAAGTACACAGACAGCTAATGGTTACGGAACACTACTAACGTATTTCATGTGGCTCTGTGTTTGATGTTAAACGTAAAGTAGATTTACTAATGACGGAAGCACATACAAACAATATAATTTCCCTTTCAGACTATTTTTGATAGTCGAACACCCACGCACAACAGTGCTGTATATGCTGCCAAAGATTCATAAATCAGTTGAGAATCCCCCAGGTCTCAGGCATTGGGTCAGTATTCAAACCTCTGTCCAAGTTTGTGGATGCATACTTGCAGCCTATAGCACAAAGTATTAACACATGCCTAAGAGACACAACTGACTTACTGAGACACAGGAGTTACGGTTGCTCAAAAAATAATTTTTATTTGACTAGTATTGATATTCAAAGCCTGTATACATCCAAACCTCAAGATAAAGGGCTCAGATATCCTGAAGAGGCTTTGTTGGAAACTAATTTATCCCATGAAAAAAATTACTTTATCTTGGATTACTTGACTTATGTATTGGGCATGAACTACTTTAGATTTGAGGACGAGTATTTTTGGCAACGCCAAGGTACGTCGATGGGTGCAGCGGTTGCCCCTTTGTTTGCAAATATTTTCGTTCTATTCCTGAGGAGTACGTTTGGCCATAATATTATTAAATATGTGAGGTTTGTGGACAGCATACTAGTGATTGGGGGGCCCTCTTGCTGAGTTTTATCAGATGGTGGAAGAAGCTAACAACAGCCATCCAATCATTAAATTTACAGTGGAAACATCGGAAGAGAGTTTGAGTTTCTTAGATGTTAAATTAAAAATTACAAATGAAGGCATCTTCACCGAATGATACCGCAAACCCACTGACAGGAACAATATTTTATATCCTGATAGTTTCCATTAAACACTGCTTCTTGGTACGCCTGTTCAGTGGAAGAAATACGCTACGCCCTTAGGAACTGACCTTTAGGGATTGCTCTTAAGGTGTGTGTGACCTCATATGTACTGGTAAACAAAGGAAAGAATAAGTTACCTACTTTTTTCAAATTACAGTTCCCAAAGTAGGAAGATTGAAACAATTGTAAATTAGTATTGGCCTATAGTACTTCAGGATAAAACATTGAGTAAGGTAGTCAGTGATGCCCCATTGTTTAGTTACACTTGTGGAAAAGCATTGAAAGATTTACTATGCCCTACAGACTTAAAGAAACATAAGGAAGGCAAACATTACTAGCAAGCAAAAGGTAGGGGACCTTTCTCTGTCTTAACTAAGTGTGTTGCTCCTCCATTATATAAGGGGACTTAATCATCCTACACAAGGCCATGCCATTAAAGTGAAAGGTTTCTTTACCTGTGAGACCACAAATGTGTTTTACCTAATAAATAGCCCTTGTGGGAAGGCCTATGTGGGCCAGACAAAGGTAAAAGAAAGGATTAAAGAACATAAGAGCAATATTAGGAATTTTAAACCTAAGACAGCAACGCATACTTCAGTATCTAGGCATTTTTTTTGAAAAGGGCCACAATTCCATGCAACTTAAATGGTTAGTATTGGAGCAAGTGCGATCACCACAGTGAGTGGAGATATTGGGAAAATTACTACTCCAAAGGGAGGCCTTTTGGATTAAAAACATGAATTCTCAAATACCAGAAGGTTTGAATGATACATGGAGTATTAAATATTTTTTGTAAATGTGATCATTGCCGGATATTTTTTAGTTTCCGTGCAGATATTGGTGACTGTCTTAGCCGGGAATAGAACAGAAAGGGTGCCTTCAAATAACAGGTATCCCAGGAAAAGACTAGTTTTAATGACTGGCAGTCATATATATTATGTATCATCAATTGTGTAATATGTTTTACTGTGTTTTTACCCAGGGTAGGCTTGAAGGGCAGTACATGAGTTCAACTTTGACTTTTAGGGACAGATTTATCAAGGGTCAAAGTGAAAATTCAAAGTAAATAAATTCGAATTTCAAGCTATTTTTGCATACTTCAACTAGGGAATAGTCCAAATTCAATTAGAAATTTGAAAAAACAAAATTGAAAATTCAAATATTGGAATTTATCATGCATTCTCTTTAAAACTTTGACTTCGTCCATTCGCCATCTAAGACCTGCCGAATTGCTGTTTTAGCCTATGGGGGACCTCCTAGAACCTATATTGGGTCAATTTGTGGAAATCAAAGTTTTTTTTTTGAAAATACTTTGAATTGAATTCAGGGCCGGAACTAGGGGTAGGCAGAGTAGGCACGTGTCTAGGGCGCAAAGCTTGGGGGGTGCCAGTCACATACCTTTCACTACTGCCTACCCCAGTCCGGGCTTCAGAATCCGGCTTGTTGCTGTGTGTGAGTGACTCGTCGGTCAGCGCGCTTGCGTAGTTGCGCATGGGGGAGGGCCGATGTGTCCTGCTGGGTTGCCTGGGGGTGCCCAGCTGGCCTGGCCCGGCCCTGATTGAATTCAATCTTATTTTGTTTCGAACGATCAAATACAGCCTATTCACCACAAAAAAACCTTAGATTTTTTTAAATAAATTTCAGTTGGTCTTTTTTTATTCGAATTACGAAGTTATGGAAGTTCAAAAAAACTCCCATAACTTGAAGATTCGACCCTATTGTCCCTCACTACACCAATAAAGGGGGTCCCATGCTTTTGTTCCAAGGGAACATTTTTTGAGTGAAAATGAGTGAAGTATGATCAAGAGAATACACAGTTGGAATACCAACAAATATCTAGACTAGAAAGGTTGTTCCTTATGTCTTAAGTTTATTGTGAGAGGTGAGGCATATAGCAGCCCTTTAGCAATTGTGATCAATGCTTCTATTGAAGCACATTTTGCTCTGAGCTTCCATAGAACTCATTTTCTATTGGTGGGTGCAGTGCTAGGTGAAAACTTGTGTCTGTAATTCATCTTATATAAATTGCTTGCTCCTAATATCAATAAGCCAGTTCTTATTAGTAGAAATTAAGGTGTAATGAATAATGCAATAAGACACAAGTAACCACTATACTTTACACATTCCATTGTCCAGGTCTTAAAGGGGAACTCCGGCTTCCAAACCAAAATTTGATAAAGAGGTCCACATAACACAGAAACCCCTAATATACCCATCACAGTTACCTGTTTCTTCAAAAAGTATGAATAAATGCCATTTTCTATGCTCCAATCCAGCTGGTTAATAGTTCTTCTCTTTCTGCATCATTTGAAATCCTGACAGGGAAGAAGGGACTAAACGTTGATGATACAAATTGAAACAACTTCTCCACTGCTTACAGACAACATGCAGAAACTACTTAACCCACAATGCATTGCATTATGATGTTCCATTCCTTATTGAAATCACGTGTGCAGGGAATTGTGGGGTTTGCAGGATGCAGCCAAAGGACAGCTGGCTGTTGATACAAAGTAACAGTAGTCGGACAGCTAAGAAAAGTAGTCAGAAAGATCAGGGGGGCTAGGCATGTGGAACTATCAGAAACCATTAAAAATCACGAAAAGTCTGCATACTAAATTTGTTATTGAAGGGTATGTATGAGAATGCTCATGCCCCACTTACATATAACAAATGTGCAGTTTCTATACAAAGTTAGACTGGATGCTACCAACATTTTGCAGTAACTAGCAGCAGGCACAATATGAATCAGGGAAGAATGCTGCATTTTGAAGAAAATAATAGGCATTGACAGTACTTTTACACATTTTGCTGTTGAGAAATAAGCAATGCTGGAACATGTTTATTAATGGACAGAAATAGAACTCTTTGATACATATGTCCCAAAAAATCTTGTACAAGTGAATAAGTCACCCTCATGATGAACTGTGGATACTGTAAATATGCCCCATTGTGCCTGTTTAATATAGGCTTAAGTTCATTCATTTGCTACTTTATATATGCAGTATTGTACATCTGAACTGTGCATGTGTGTTTAAAAACACTGAAAACACAATTAGAAGTGTTTCCTCGAGAGTTTAAAATAATAGGACTTTTAAGAAAATGTAGTACATTAATTTGAAAACAAAAATCCACATACTGTAAATAAAGGCATTTTTAGCAATTAAATTATATTGGATTTGGTTGTCTTAGGCCTTTTGTTTAAAGGGGACATATACCATCATTTTTAACTCTTCATTAATCCATTCCTCATACCATAAAATTGAAGGGAACACGTTTTATTATATACCTTTAGGGTCAACTTAAGGGGTTAATTGCTTGAAAACGGATGTCGCTCCTCCCTCTCTCAAGACTTCCTGTGCTGCGACCCATACAGACTGTGTGCGGCCGTCGGCCGTCTCTTGCTTTTCCCCAGCTATCCACAGCCACTGAGAAGGACAGGGCGTGCAGGCATGGGCGGGGCTATTTGATGCCTCGACACGTTCGGGTCCTTCTCAGTGCTGCTCTTCTCCCCACCCTGCTTTACATTCACACCCCTCCCTTGGAAAAAAAAAAAGGAATCCAAATATCCATATTCCAGACCAGCGTCTTCCCCTCTCTTACCAGCTTTCCCTCTCTTACTGGCTCTCTCACTCCCCAGGTTGCGCATTCTACAGTTCCCCCTCCTCCTTACAGCACACATAACTAGATAGCAGGAACGCTTGACAGGACTTGAGTTTTATTGCCTTTCTCCGTGTGTGTGTGTGTGCGTGCACGCGACTTTTGAAGCAGGCAGACAACAAGCCGTAGCTGTAGAATGAGGGAGCTTGGGAGTGAGAGAGCCAGTGCGGGAGAAAGCTGCTAAGGGTGAGGAAGCAAGAGCCGGTAACAGAGAGGGGAGCGAGAGAGGTGGTAAGGGAAAAGGACTGAGAGCCAGTAAGAGAAGGGGAGGGAGGAAGATACCGTTGAAGCTGCAATAAAAAAATGTATATTCGTAGTGCTGCCAGAATAATGCTCTGGACAGCATATCTAAACACCACAAATTTTTTTTTAACAACTCCCTGCAACCAATTTGTCTATCTATAATGGTACAAAGTTAGTGGAATTCCACATTTTTTCGTAACAACTTCCTGAATCCACTTATTTCAGCACAACTGCTGAGTATTTTTTTCTGTTACAAATAGATAAGGCAGCAGCAAAGACAGCCATGTGCAGCTGGGAACAGACACAGGCAGTGGGAGGGGAGGGGTTTTCCGAGCTGAAGCCGATTTCAGCCTGTCAATCATTTCCTGTGAGAGAATGAACAGACACTCCCACACCTCATTTCAGCTTAGACTCAAGGATCTCTCTGCAGCTCTGATATAGTGACAGTTTTAGGAGGTAAATTGCTTTCAAAACGCTTTTTTTTCTGCATCATTACACATTTGTGGGATAGGTGACTACTATATCTAAATATAAAGATTATATGAAATGTCCCCTTTAAGAGAATAAATGCATGAACTAGATCTAACAGAATGCTGCAAAAGCTAGATTAGGGCCACATTAATAATGGACATACACTGGAACTAATTGATTGAGACAGATACAAATTGCCCCAATGCAGTTATGCATGACAATCAATTAAATCTGTACTGTAAACTGTTTGCTGCAACTTGTAGACAATGAACCCTATTGTGGCCATTTAGGTTAAATTATATGACTGAACTGGCTTGTGGCGAATAGAAATACTATTCTGGCTAAAAAAAATAGAAGCCCTTTGTATATGCAGAGACAGAAAAAACACGATCTAATGTTTTTCTCTCTGCCCCTCTGCTCATGGTATTTTCACATACCCCCACATATATGCCAAAACACATTTTGTCTGCTAAACACCACAAGTTAATCAGCTTTACAGGATGGAGTGCTTCTAGGCCTGTAAGGGATTTCCCACCTCAGTAGCCACAAATTTGATAATCCAGATGAGAGAAAAATATGGTGAATAACTGGACTTGGAGGGTTGTAGTAGGTTATCCTTCTGTTGCATCTCTAGTTGCTAAGTCCCAGAATGTAGATAATTTAAAATAGACTCTATTATATTTCATACATGTCCAAAGTTCCAATCAGTTTTATTGTACTTTTGAATGCATTTAACATTAAAATTAAATTAAATCCCAGTTTGTTTCCAGACTTTAGTTTTCCCAGATTTAGGGGGTTGAGTTTGTGAGGGTTATTATACTTCGAATAAACTCACAACTTGAATGTTTTTTTATTTATGAAAAAACTGAAACGGAAAAAACTTGAATCAGAATTCGGAGTGAAAACCCAAATACTCCAATTTATAGAGTTTTCGGCAAAAAAACTCTCAAGTCACTCATATTAATCGAGTTTTCGCACAAATCCCACCGGAAAACCTCAAACATCTTGAAGGCTACAATCATCTTCATATGGTTCAAGGAACCTCTGCCATTGACTTCTACATGACCTCGACAAGTTTTAGCTGGAGTATTTTTGGATTTGAACGATTTCCAGCTTCGGGGTATAATGCATTTTGAAAAATTCGAGTTTCTTTTTTAACCTGAAAATTTTTGTTTTTACTTAAAAGTATCCTCAAAATTTTTTCTGGTGAAACACAACTCAACCTTTAATAAATAACCCCCTTAATGTACCCTAACCAAAACTTTTTTTTATTATCCAGGGCACTTTTTAGTATCTTTAGGTCGGCTTTAAATAATAAAATTCACTGCGATTTAGTATTACATAGTAACATAATAAGTTAGGTTGAAAAAAGACACGTCCATCAAGTTTAACCTTTTAACTTTTTTTTTAATCTGCCTAACTACCAGTTGATCCAGAGGAAGGCAAAAAAAACCATCTGAAGCCTTTCCAATTTGCCTCAGAGGGGGAAAATCCCTTCCTGACTCCAAAATGGCAATTGGACTAGTTCCTGGATCAACTTATACTATGAGCTATCTTCCATAACCCTGTATTCCCTCACTTGCTAAAAAGCCATCCAATCCCTTCTTAAAGCTATCTAATGTATCAGCCAGTACAACTGATTCAGGGAGAGAATTCCACATCTTCATAGCTCTCACTGTAAAAAAACCCTTCCAATATTTAGGCAGAACCGCTTTTCTTCTAAATGGAATGGGTGACCTTGTGTCAGCTGGAAAGACCTACTGGGAAATAATGCTTTAGACAGATTATTATATGATCCCCTTTATTTATACATAGTTATCATATAACCCCTTAAACGCCTCTGCTCCAGCATGAAAATTCCAAATTTGGCCAGTCTTTCTTCATAGTTAAGATTTTCCATACCTTTTACCAGCTTAGTTGCCCTTCTCTGTGCCCTCTCTAATACAATAATGTCCTGTTTGAGTGATGGAGAACAAAACTGTACGGCATATTCTAGAGGGGTCCTTACCAGTGCTTTATAAAGTGGAAGAATGACCGATTCCTGCTGTGAATCAATGCCCCTTTTAATACAGCTCAAGACCTTATTTGCCCTTGATGCTGCTGACTGGCATTGCTTGCTACAGCCAAGTTTATCATCTACAAGGAATCCAAGGTCCTTTTCCATAATGGATTTGCCTAGTGCAGTCCCATTAAGGGTATAAGTGGCTTGGATATTTTTACATCCCAGGTGGCATGACTTTAAATTTATCAACATTGAATCTCATTTGCCACTTAGCTGCCCAGATTGCCAGTTTGTGAAAATCCTGTTGCAAAGATGCCGCATCCTGGATGGAATTTATTGGGCTGGATAGTTTTGTGTCATCTGCAAACACTGATACATTACTTACAATACCCTCCCCTAAGTCATTAATAAACAAGTTAAATAAAAGTGGACCCAAAACCGAGCCCTGAGGGCAGGCCCGGACTGGCAATCTCTCAGTTCGGGCAAATTCCCGAGGGCCTGCTGTATATTTTCTATAAATGGGCCGCTCCTGATCTAATCGCTGTATTAGAAAGTTCCTTTCAAAGAATCCGGCGGGCTCTAGGACCGCTCCTCCATCCTCTCTGCCACTGTGGCTCCGCCCCTCCCACTCCTGTTATAGTGCTGCAGTGCTGTGTGTAGGCCATCAGGGGGGCAAAGGGGGGTCCGTCGTCCCAGGCCCAGCAGGATTTAGGTTTAAAGGGGGGCCCAGCTGCGCTGCTATTTTAGGATTAGCCAGCCCCCATTAAGATCGTTGACATCGCTGAAGCTGAAGACCAGATCTCTCTTTGCACTCTCTGTGAGTCTTTGTCACTCTCTCTAATCTCTATGCACTCTCTGTCACTCTGTCCCTCTCTCTTTTCCTCTCTCTCTCTCTGTCACTCTGTCCCTCTCTTCCTCTCTCTCTCTCTCTGTCACTCTGTCCCTCTCACTGTCACTCTGTCCCTGTCTCTTCCCCTCTCTCTGTCCCTCTCTCTCTACACTCTCAGTCACTCTGTCCCTCTCTCTACACTCTCAGTCACTCTGTCCCTCTCTCTTCCCCTCTCTCTGTCACTCTGACTCTCAGTCACTCTGTCCCTGTCTCTTCCCCTCTCTCTGTCTCTCTGTGTCACTCTGTCCCTCTCTCTGTCCCTCTCTCTTCCTCTCTCTCTACACTCTCAGTCACTATGTCCCTAGGAACCAGATGGCTGACACTGCAAACTGGAGAGCTGTTGAATAAAAAGCTAAATAAGTCAAACACCACAAATAATAAAAAATGAAAACCAATTGCAAATTGTCTCAGAATGTCCCTCTCTACATCATACTAAAAATTTAATTGAAGGTGAACAACCCCTAAGGCAGCTTCCTATCCATGTGCAAACGACTTCATTAAGCCCAACAGACCTTAGTTTAGAAAGCAGGCATTTGTGGGGCACGGTATCAAATAATTTCGCAAAATCCAAATAGATTACATCAACTGCCCCCACCCACACTCCAGCATCTTACTTACCTCATCATAAAAAGCAATCAAATTTGTCTGGTATGACCTATCCTTCATAAAGCCATGCTGCTCATAATGCCATTCACTAGGACAAAATTTTAAATGTGATCCCTTAACAAGACTTTAAATAATTTGCCCACCACAGATGTCAAACTTACTGGCTTATAATTGCCAGGCTGAGATCGAAATCCCTTTTTAAATATTGGAATGACATCAGCTTTTCTCCACCTGGAGTGGAACAGGGAGCAGGGTTGTGGAGAGTAGCCAGTGAGACGATTTGCGAAGTACAAGGGATAAAGCAGAGTCGTGGTCAGGAGGTCCGAGGTCAGAAGGCAGGCAGCGAGATCCGTAAACGATGAGACAGGCCGATAGGTCGAGACAGGCAGCAAGAATCAAAGTCCAGGTACAAGCAAGGGTCGGTAACAGGAATTCAAGAAGTGCAGAGACGCTAGGATTTCAGTTTAAACAACCTAATAACCAGGCAATGCATCACAGTCTGAATCAGGTTTAAATACCGTTACTTTGGTGACAAACTGACGTCATTCCGCTGGCGTCGCAGTACTGATGTCAGCACGTCCGTCATAGGCGTTTTCGCCTGCGTCTTTGCGCCGGCGACCGGCGCCTTAGCTCCCGCGTCACGTGCCAGCGCGCATTAGCGCGCCCGCGCCCACGCCAGACAGAACGCAGACACGATTCCTCACATTGCCCCCCATCAAGGAGCGGCCTCAGGACGCGACAACCAGTAGGCTTACCAGGGTAAGTTCCATGGAATTTTTCCAGCAGCTCCGGAGCGTGGATGTTAGAAACTGGTTCCCAAGAATTCTCTTCCGGACCATAGCCTCTCCATTTTACCAGGTACTGGAGCCGCTTGCCTCTTAACCTGGAATCCAGGATCTCCTCAACCTCAAATTCTTCTTGACCATCAACCACAACAGGAAGCGGAGGAGGAGCCGTACGCCCAGGAAACCGAAACGTTGAGACCAGTTTCAAAAGTGCAGTATGAAACACTGGATGAATGTGCCAGGATGCTGGAAGTTTAAGCTGGAAAGCCACAGGGTTAATCTGACGGATAATGGAAAAAGGACCCAGGAAACGTTGACCCAACTTCCTACTGGGACAAGAAAGCTTGAGGTTAGTAGTTGACAGCTATACACAGTCACCCACCTTGAACTCTGGGTCACCTCTCCGTCTCCGATCAGCATAAGTCTTAAAGTTTTGTTGAGCCTTCTTCATGTTTTCTTGGAGCTTTTGAAAATTATCGGACAGAAAAGTTAACCGGTCCTTGACTTCGGGAACTAAAATATCAGCAACAATGGCAGAGGGAAAAGTTACTGGATGAAGACCATAGTTTGCGAAGAAAGGGGACTGACTGATGGAGGAATGATGAGCATTATTATAAGCAAACTCTGCAAGAGGAAGAAGATTTACCCAGTTGTCTTGGAGGTACGAAGAATAACATCTCAAATATTGCTCGAGAGTCTGGTTAGTTCACTCGGTCTGACCATTGGACTGAGGATGAAAAGCAGAAGAAAGGGACACCGAAATCTTAAGTGCTCCACACAAGGATTTCCAAAACTGTGACGTGAACTGCGGTCCCCGATCCGACACCACCTCATCTGGAAGACCGTGAAGTCTTACTACTTCCTTAATGAAGGTATCAGCAGTCTCAGAGGCAGAAGGAAGTTTAGGTAAAGACTTAAAATGAGCCATCTTAGTTAAACGGTCAACAAAAACAACAATGGTGGAACAACCACGGGACAACGGCAAATCGGAAATAAAGTCTAAAGAAACTGATCCCCATGGACGAGAAGGTACTGGCAGTGGTTGAAGAAGACCAATAGGCCTAGAATGAGAGTCCTTGGATCTGGTGCAAACTTCACATGATGAGACAAACTTAAAGCAGTCTTTAGCCAACCCAGGCCACCAAAATAATCTCTTAGCCGAAATAATGGTCTTTTTAATACCTGGATGACCCGCCAGTTCGGAATCATGAATATTCTTAAGGACCTCTAAACGCATTTGTTCTGGAACAAAAATCTTGCCTCTATGAAGAAGAAAACCCTCCTTGGGAACTAATGATGGTTCACAAATGTTAATGGATGCATCTTTAATTCCATCTACAAGAGTAGACTGTAACAGGAGGAAATTATTAGAGTTTAAAATCGTCTCAGGAGCCAGAAGAAACTCGTCTTCAGGGAAGAACATTCGTGATAAGGCATCCGCCTTAATATTCTTTGACCCGGGTCGGTACGTGAGATGAAAAATAAATCGCATAAAAAATAAAGCCCACCTTGCTTGTCTAGGTCTTAACCTCTTAGCAGAACGTAGGTACTCCAAATTCCTATGATCCGTAAAGATGAGAATCGGATGTTTAGACCCTTCAAGGAGATGCCTCCACTCCTCCAGTGCTAGCTTGATAGCAAGTAATTCACGGTCAGCTACATCGTAATTACATTCACTCTTGGTCAACTTACTAGAAAAAAAAGCAACAGGATGAAGTTCCTCTTGAATCCCAGTTCTCTGTGACAACACAGCACCCACTGCGAGTTCTGAAGCGTCAACTTCTAAGGTGAAAGGAAGGGAAACGTCTGGATGGTGAAGAATTGGGCCAGAAGTAAAGAGTGCCTTCAGTTTCTCGAAAGCCCCCTGAGCCTGTGGTGACCAACAAAACTTTTGATTATTGCGAGTCAACTCAGTAATTGGAAAAATGACTTGAGAAAAATTCTTTATAAATTTTCTGTAAAAGTTTGCAAATCCAATAAAACGTTGAACAGCTTTTTTAGATGACGGAATTGGCCAGTCCAGAATTGCAGAAATCTTCCTGGAGTCCATCTGGATTCCCTGAGGAGAAATAAAGAAACCCAAAAAGTCCACAGACGTTTGTTCAAACACACATTTTTCGATTTTAGCATACAGCTGATGAGTGCGCAGACGTGCCAGGACCCTCTTCAAATGTAATCTATGTTCTTCCAACGAGTTAGAAAAAATAAGGATATCATCTAAATATATGATTACGAATATATCAAGGAAGTCTCTGAATACATCATTAACAAAGTGTTGAAATGTTGCAGGGGCATTGCAAAGACCAAAAGGCATGACCGGGTATTCAAAATGTCCGTAACGAGTGCGAAAGGCCGTCTTCCATTCATCACCTTCTCTTATTCTGACTAGATTGTATGCGCCACGAAGATCCAGCTTAGAAAAAATCTTAGCCTCCGCCAAACATTGGAATAGTTCTGGAATGAGAGGAAGTGGGTAGCGATTTTTGACTGTAATTTTGTTCAAATCTCGGTAGTCAATACACGGCCTTAACGAATGATCCTTCTTCTCAACAAAGAATATCCCAGCTCCTGCTGGAGAAGAAGACTGCCTAATGAATCCTTTAGCCAGATTCTCATCTAAATAACAACGAAGCTCCAAAAGTTCAGACTCAGATAAAGGATAAACTCGTCCAAAAGGAATTTGAGCCCCTGGAAGAAGATTAATAGGGCAATCGTAAATACGATGAGGAGGTAACTTGTCAGCCCTCTTTTATTGAAAACGTCCGTAAATTCCCAATATGCTTGAGGAAGAAGGTCATGGGTTTCAGAGGCAGGAGATAAAGAACAGACTCTGTTTGAAGAGAGAATACATTGGGAAAAACAAAAATTTGAAAGAAAGGTTACTTCACCAGTAGCCCAGTTGATGGACGGGTTGTGTTTCTGCAACCATGGTAATCCCAGAATGACAGGAAATAAGGGAGAAGAAACCACGTCAAAGTTCATGACTTCAGCATGCCCTTTATTTAACAAAACAAAAAGTGAGATAGTCTCTTGTACCACAGGGCCTGAAGTAATCAGAGAACCATCTGCCACACGAAGAGCTATGGGGTTCTTTTTGGACTGGAGCGGTATCTGGAACTGTAGTGCCACTTTATTGTCCAGGAAACACCCGCTTGCCCCGGAGTCAAGAATTGCTTGAAGTTCTACCCGCTTGTCTCCCCACTGCAAAGATAAAGAGACTGTCAAAAGAGGCACAGGAACATGACAACCAGTAAAGTCTTTTTCAAAAATCCTCTTGCCCGTTGGGCGGGTCTGACAACCCCGAAGCAGATGACCTGCTTGTCCACAATAGAGGCAGAGGTTAAGTCTGCGACGTCTAATACGCTCCTCTGGGGTTAATGCAGACCTAATGGCTCCAATCTGCATAGGTTCTGGAGCTGCACTGAAGACGGGTGGAGGAACAGCTGGAGAACATGTGGTAGGCATTCGGATAGGAGGAGGAGCAGATGGTAATAGCCAAGTCTGAGGTGGAAGTCCTGCTTTCTCAGCCTTTTCTTCCTCCCTGCGTTCCCTGAGCCTCTGGTCCAATTGGATGGAAATAAAGATGGGATCCTCCAAACTATCAGGGATGCCAGTACGGGCTAACTCATTTTTTAACTCGGGTGAAAGTCCAAAGCGATACTGGTTCTTTAGAGCTGCTGGGTTCCATTCGGTATCATCCGCCCATTGCCAGAATTCCAGCGTGTAATCTTCCGCTGGACGGACCCCTTGCTTCACAGCACGCAGGGCGGCCTCGGCAGTGGTGGCTCTGTGTGGATCATCAAAAATAACCGCCATTGCATCAAAAAAAGAATCCACTGTGGCCAATACAGGACTTTGACGATCCATGAGACGGAAGGCACAGGTCTGTGGTTCTCCCGTAAGAAAAGAAATAATAACCCCAACCCGGGTTTGCTCAGTGGGGTATGTGTGGGTTTGAGCGAAAACAGCAGCTTACAGTTGCTCCTGAAGTTCCGGAACATCTTTCGGTCACCAGCGAATTTCTCTGGAAAGGCCACTTTAGGTTCAGAGATTTCTGAAGTAATCATCTGGACTTCCGTTGGAGTAGAAGGAGTTGCAGCAGCCGTGGAGGGGAGTACAACTGGCGGGTGGGTTCTAATATGCTCCTGCAGCTGCGAATAGCCACTTTGCAGCTCCCGAACAGCTTGCGTTAGTGAAGACAGCTGTTGAGTTAAGACAGCAAATGGAGACGCCCCTTCAGCTGGATCCATCTGGCCTGGTTATACTGTCAGACTCACCAGTATAATCCAGTCGTAGAAGGAGCTGGAGCAGTAGATAGTGAACCCACAAGCGCTTCACACAACTGCTACCCACCTGGAGTGGAACAGGGAGCAAGGTTGTGGAGAGTAGCCAGTGAGACGATTTGCGAAGTACAAGGGATAAAGCAGAGTCGTGGTCAGGAGGTCCGAGGTCAGAAGGCAGGCAGCGAGATCCGTAAAGATGAGACAGGCCGATAGGTCGAGACAGGCAGCAAGAATCAAAGTCCAGGTACAAGCAAGGGTCGGTAACAGGAATTCAAGAAGTGCAGAGACGCTAGGATTTCAGTTTAAACAACCTAATAACCAGGCAATGCATCACAGTCTGAATCAGGTTTAAATACCGTTATTTTGGCGACAAACTGACGTCATTCCGCTGGTGTCGCAGTACTGACGTCAGCACGTCCGTCATAGTCGTTTTCGCCTGCGTCTTTGCGCCGGCGACCGCCGCCCGCGCCTTCGCGCCCGCGTCCGTCGCCGACGTCCCGCGCCGGACAGAACGCAGACACGATTCCTCACACTAAGCTATCTTAGAACCAGGGGGTGTATGCTATCAAGCCCTGGAGCCTTGTTTACATTAGTTTTTATTAAAGCTTTATGGATCATATCCTGAGTCAGCCACTGACTAGATTGAGCTGAGCCATCAGTGTAGCTATGAAGTGAGCCTGGGAACTCAGACTCCTCTATTGTATACACTGAAGAAAAGAACCGATTTAACACATTTGCCCTTTTCTGTATCTGTTACAACCATACTGGTACCATTATTTAATGGTAAAACATATGGTTATGGGGTTAGAGGAGGCACAGACCCAGTGATTCCCAGTAAACCAATGCTAAAGGGAATCTAAACCCAAAAATGTAAGTGATGTAGACTTACTCAGGGCACTTTTGCAATTTACATTCATTTTCTGTTTTAGCTGTTTCCCAGTTTGTTTCCATATTTTAGACTTCTTATATCAGGCTTTTGGAAGAACTAAGAATCAGCAGCCCTAGTGTTGACTGAAACCAGGAAGTGCATATATGACCAATTGGCAGTGAAGGAATAAGACAACTGGCTTCCCCTTTTAGGGCTTGCACAAAATAAAACACGAAATCAAATCCTACTCCTGTCCGAAGTCTAACTAAACACAGGGTTTCCCTCTCTAAGTCAACTATTCTGACCCCGACGTACAAAACACTAAGAAGATATTCACCTATTTTGCAAACTGTGGCTTTCTGAACAGAGCAGTCTCTCTAGGGAGCTCCCATCTCTTCTCACAGGCAACACAGTGTGCTGGAAAAACCAAACTTTTTAACACCCACCTCCAATGCTACACAGCAGTTTATTTATATAAACAATTGCAGGGACCTATACAGTGTCAGACTGGCCCACCAGGGGCCCACTCTAAGTATTATTTTCTTCCTTTCCTTACTCAACCTCTATTCCCCAGTTCTCTTTTCTTTACATACTATAACCTATTATTCCATCTATTTAGCCTGTTTGTTTTCATAAAAATAGGGAATGGCCATGAAATAAGACAAATGTTTAGAAGCAGGAGGGCCCACTGACACCTTGGCCCACCGGGAGTTTTCCTGGTATACCGGTGGGCCAGGTCCGACACTGGACCTATAGGATTCCTATGCCCCTATAGAATAAATTCACCTACCTTTCTGATAGTTTCTTATATCCTTTGTTATTGGGCATAAGCCCTTGTAACAGTTATTGTATAACAACTACAGCTATAGGCCAAAGGGTGTAATACCACTTCCTGCCACACTGCTATATAGTGTGTGTAGGAAGTGGCCTCTTCCTCTTTGGCTCCTGTTGTCCTTGAAAGCTGTGTGTTCCCATTGAACCTGGGATCACCAAGGCCCCAGTAAAGCCATTTACCTCAAAGGGACCTGACACCTTTGGTGCTTGATTAGGGCACCAGGAAACCCCTTGAGAAAGGAATAGCTAGTCTAGGGAAGCTGTGGTAATAGACTCTCTAGGAGAGTAAGGAAGATAGTACTTGGCAGCATGAGCAGTTGTCGCTCCATCAAGGATTGATAGCTGGAAGTAGCTTACTACAAGGCTTCCCTTGTTGTTGCCTTTAATGCAGGGAACTCAGTGATAGGGACCTAGGTTAGCACAGGACTGCCTGATCTCTACAGTAATAGATCCCGATCCCCACAGAGGTAACATCGGTCTTGTATGAATTGATGTACTCCATATCTGTATTGTGTGATCTGCCTGGCTCAATATCATCTGCTATCTCCTGTACTCCTGCGTAAGTAAAACCTGAGGTCAATTGTCGTAGTGCAATAAATTCCTTCCTGTTATTTTATCAAGAACCTCCTGGCGTTCAATTTATCTACTTTTGCACTTAACAGTCTGTGTTGTGTAGTTCTACTACATCTTAAAGGGGAAGCTTCCACCTGGCAAAAGCCCTGGCCATGTTGTGTAGGTCACATGTCACCCATGCTCACTCCACTAGCTGGACCGCTTAACTTCTTATGGTCTGGATAGCCCAGAATAGCGCTACATAATAGTAGTGTTTCTTAAGCAAACACACAGTTTTACCAGTGCAGGGCAACACTGCATTATATTTTCATTACTTTAAAACACTTTTATTTTTTGATGTTATTGTTCCTTTAAGCAAACATTACTCACCACAGGTTGCATAGAAAGTGTAGCCTATTAATTGTAGCATAAACTACAGTCACTGTCCACAACCAGTTTTCATTGTATGTTTTACAGTTTGGCCCAAATCACAGAGAATTACTTTGTCCCTAGTCATAAATTCTCTGTACTGTACGCTGGCATCAAAGTGCCTGTTGCTTCCAGCATTTACATTTACATTTAACTCCAGCAGGGAATCCTTCTTGGAGCATGTCAGACTGCCAAGATCAAACATAAATAGTGCACGCACAAGCCCTATCCTTGCCACTTGGGATACAAGCTAAAATATATTACGATTGGTCTGTAGAGGGAAAATCCAAGTATCTTTTCCTCTCTCCTTAGTGGTCTTTAAAGGGGCAATGAAGCTATGAGGCAGAGTTATCAAAGAAGAACCCACCTTCTCTGGCTCTAGTGTGGCCCCTTACACTCCTTTCAGCCAGTAGCTGAAAACATATAATATAACGTATAATTCTCACTGACTTTAGACATAGCAACAGGTAATACTTTCTCCCTTTCTGGGGAGACTTTTCCCAAGTTAAGGCCATACACAGGCGCCCCAGTCACATTCCCCCTGGGCTCACTTGTGATAAGCACAGAAAACATCTGTCCTACGAATACAGCTGGCTCACTAACTAAATTGCACCACTGGAGGGGACTTTGCCACTGCGGCCTCAGGTACTGGCTCTTTCTCACTTTCTCCTGGTGACCCCTTAATTAACTGTTGGAGTCTACATATTTTACTCTGCTCTTGTTTTGGGGATATCACTCCACAATCACCACTACATTCAGTAACTTTCTCCACTCTCCCAAATGGATATTCACCCCCACCAATGTGCTGGCCCAGCACTGAGCCCTCCTTCAGACCATTAGGGGGTTAACTTGATGGAGACCATTTATACTGGTGCCTCTGGAGTCTTACCATGGCTGTCATTCCCCTCCATTAGGGAAGGGATTGCCCTGAGAATGGGAGTCTTGGCCGTCATCTCCATAGTGGGGCTTCTCCCCTGGTAACTGTGCTTTCAAATACAAGGCAATACATTTCCACGTCATCCTGTGGGGCCATCTTTTGTACCAAACAACTTGCATGTATAGCTTTATACATGCAAGTTGAGCTGCTGGCAGAAATATTGCTTCTTTTGCCTACAAAATCCCTCCATTCGCCACAATATACAGTTAGGGTACCTGACACCCTTGACCTGAAGTCTAAGTAGTATAAACCTCTAAACATCTGTTAATATAAGCTTACCATTCGTCCCCGTTTCAGGACCTCAGTTCCCATTTGAAAATGCTCCATGAAGTGTCCCTGTCTGCAGAAAAATCTTTAAAAAATCCCAGTGAAGCAGTCTGTCAGGGTCCGCACTGCATTATTCTACAGGCAGGGGACACAGATGATAACAAGAAGGCAGCAGGTTGATGACATCACGAACATGGGAGACTATAGAGTAAAGTGCGCTGGTGGACTACAAGGCTATCCAGGAGTACAGCCCTTAGGATCAAAGCGCATGACAGCGGGCGGCCACCACTCAGCAACACTATGGGTATGGTGACGTGCAAGCTGTGGACATTAATGACAATGCTCCCATCTTTGTCAGCACCCCTTTCCAGGCCACCGTGCTTTGAGAATGTGCCTTTAGGCTTCTCTGGTTTATATCCAGGCCAGTGATGCCGACTCTGGCGACAGTACCGGCTCACTGACACCCCTCCCAATTTCCCCTTTGTCATCAATAATAACACCGGCTGGATCACGGTGTCTCTGGAGCTGGACCGAGAGACGGTGTAGTTGTACACTTTGGGGGTAGGTAAAAGCCAGGGACAAGGGAGAGCCAGCCATGACCTCCTAAGCCAGCGTCACCATAACAGTGTTGGAATTGGATGTCAATGACAACCACCCAACAGAGATGTAATTCAGTGTGGTCACTTAACGGATCACCAGTGGCAACACCAGAAACTGCTTTGCCATAACCAGTCAGAGTGGGGGACTGCACCTCTGCAGGACTCAGCTGGACTCGGCTGACTGATCAGGCATGATCCTGTTCTCTATGATGCAAATTTCCTCTCTCCCCCCCCCTCCCAGGCGATCAGTGGCAGGCAGAGAATGCTGGTAAGATTCTGTTTATTTTCTCTGTCTGTTTCACTGAGTTTCACTCCCCCCCCCACTATTACCTTATCAATGATCTTGCAAAGTTTTAGCTGCTTCACCTAGTTTCTCCCATTGTGCCATTATTAACCCTTTCCTTACCTTTAATTAGCAATGTTGCCATCCTACTATGAATTCTGGGGGTATTGCCTCTATGTCATCCTACTATAAATTCTGGGGGTATTGTACATGGAATTGCCTCTATGTCATCCTACTATGAATTCTGGGGGTATTGTACATTAAATTGCCTCTATGCCACCCTACTATGAATTCTGGGGGTATTGTACATGGAATTGCCTCTATGCCATCCTACTATGATTTCTGGGGGTATTGTACATGGAATTGCCTTTATGCAATCCTACTATGAATTCTGGGATATTGTACATGGAATTACCTCTATGCCATCCTACTATGAATTCTGGGGTATTGTACATGGAATTGCCTCTATGCCATCCTACTATGAATTCTGGGGTATTGTACGTGGAATTACTTCTATGCCATCCTACTATGAAATCTGGGGGTATTGTACATGGAATTGCCTCTATGCCATCCTACTATGAATTCTGGGGTATTGTACATGGAATTGTCTTTATGCCATCCTACTATGATTTCTGGGGGTATTGTACATGGAATTGCCTCTATGCCAGCCTACTGTGAATTCTGGGGGTGTTGTACATGGAATTGCCTCTATGCCAGCCTACTATGAATTCTGGGGGTATTGTACATGGAATTGTCTTTATGCCATCCTACTATGATTTCTGGGGGTATTGTACATGGAATTGCCTCTATGCCAGCCTATTGTGAATTCTGGGGGTATTGTACATGGAATTGCCTCTATGCCATCCTACTATGAATTCTGGGGGTATTGTACTTGGAATTGCCATGTTCATTTATATATTCACCGAGTGTGTATTTATAAAATGGGAAGTGGTTAGTGAGGGTGTGTCTTACACACGCGACAAGTTGGATGGAGACGAGACATCAAGATTCTAATTGAACTGAATGAAATCTCGCAGGTAAAACTACATAACATCAGACGCGACAAGACTGTCGGATGTGGACACAGAAAGCAGCGTCTTCATCCGACAGTCGGAACGTGTAGTTGTTACCTCTGACTTTTCATTCAGTCCAATTAGATCTTGAAAAGTGCAACTCCATCCGACTTGTCGCGTACATATTGTCAGGGGCGTCGATTCGCCGAAAAATACTTGTGGAGTTCTACCCTAAAAGGCTGATTCCAGTATAGGTCTGCAATTTGAACTGCACTACTGACACAGCATTCTTAAATAGTTTGCAGGATGGGAAAATATTAGGTTGCAGAAGCACACTAATTAGCCATTTATAATTTTAAATATATATTTAAAAATATAATAAAACCTATTTTGTGAAGAATAATTATTAAGCATTCATTACAGTTGTATGTGTGTTTTTATAAAAGTGTCAGTTTGCCTTTAATATAGAACATTTCTAAACAGTTGCACCCTCAGATATTAAATGCAATGCCTGTTGCCTTTTGGGCCAAAACCAATTCTTTGCACAAAAAAGGTTTATGATTCTCTTTCTTTTTTTTTCTATTTTTGAAGCATCCACTACAGTTTAGTGCATTTACTGTATCTAACGGTAATGGTTTATCTTTTAATACCCTCTGAAAAGTGTGTGGTGCCTGTTGCATTTTGGGGGCCAAACCAGCTCTGTACAACAGATTTTTTCAGCCCCTTCATCAATACATTCTACTGCTAAAAACTGATTTTTTAGGCCTGTAATTTTAAACTGGTCTTGTAACAGACATCTGTTCTTGATGACCGAGATCTGGGATGCAGGCCAAAATGATAGAAAAATACATCCAGTTTTTCACTTGGAATACACACCTCTGGTTGGGTTTGTAAACCAGTTCAATAAATTCTCTAGATTTCCCCAAGCAGAAAACATGGGGTTTGTTTTTCTGAACTCCACGTGTGCTCTAGTTCTGGCTTAGACTGGAATGTTTCAAGCATAAACATTTTAACTAAAATCCTATTGAATTATTTTTATTTTATCTTTATTTATTTCCATTAATTATAAAAATCTTAAAGGAACAGTAACACCAAAATATGTAAGTGTTCTAAAGTAATGAAAATATCATGTAGTGTTGCCCTGCACTGGTAAATCTGATCTGTTTGCATCAGAAACACTACTATAGTTCATATAAACAAGCTGCTGTGGAGCAATGGTGGAAATTAGACAGACAGAGCTTATTTGCCATCTGCTGTGTAACCTGAGCCTTTTCTCCTTTGAATGGCTGCCCCCATTGCTACACAGCAGCTTATTTATATAAACAATAGTAGTGTTTCTTAAGCAAACACAGCAGTCTTACCAGTGCAGGTCAACACTGCATTATATTTTCATTACTTTAAAGGAGAAGGAAAGCTACCGAGGCATTTTATTGCCAATAGATTAGTTGCAATAGCACAAGCTAGAATGCTATATTTATTCTGTAGAATGTTTTACCATACCTGAGTAAAAAGCTCTAGAAACTCTCTGTTTGTTTAGTATAGGAGCTGCAGTATTAACGTGGTGTGACATCACTTCCTGCATGAGTCTCTCCCTGCTCTGGGCTCAGATTACAGTAGAGAAGGGAGGGGGTGGGGGAAGAGAAGCAAACTGAGCATGCTCTTGCCCAGGGCAATGCTTTTTAAACTGAAGGCAGGAAGTCTGATACAGAAGCCCATGTGTACACAATAGAAGGAAAGAAATGCAGTGTTTCTTTTGACAGGGGACTCAGAGCAGCACTACTTTGGGCGTTTACTGGTATATTTAGATGGACCTTTCTGATAAGGCTTACTTAGTTTTAACCTTTCCTTCTCCTTTAAAACACTTTTGTTTTTTGACGTTACTGTTCCTTTAAGCTAAGCAGAAGACAGTATCTTTCTGCCTGCATGGCCTGACTAGAAAAAAGATAAGTGGGTATCAGTTAAAAATATTCTGTCACAAGAAAAAATGCATCCCTGCTCTTCCAGCAGAATACTGCAACGAACCACATTTTTTCAAGAGAGCAAACAGATTTTTTTATATTTAATTTTGAAATGTGACCTGGAGCTAGACATGTTCTTAGTTTCACAGGTGCCCTTAGCAATGTGACTTGATAAACTTCAGTCACTCTTTACTGCTGCACTGCAAGTTGGAGGGATAGCTCCCCCCTCCAGCAGCCTATCAAAAAGAACAGATTCTCTGACACCTGCATTGCTCAATATGCTCCTGTGCAGATATGAGAATAGAACTCAATTGTAAAACACCCAAGACTGCAACTCCTTCAGTTACACTGAGTAGTAGAAATAATAGCTTATTTGAAAGCAGTTCCATTGTGAATGCTTGCTCTTGCTGAAAGCACAGAATCAGGCACAACGACCTGAAACGATTGCCGACACAGCAATGTTCCAACTAAAAAAATACATTTGTTGGTTCAAGACTAAAGTTTCAATGCTAGAATGAATTATTTGCAATGTGCACAGTGCAATTTAGTAATAAAAACTATACCATAAAAAATCACGACAGAACCTCTTTAAAAGTCATTAGTTCTTATGATGGCATAGCAAGGGGTTTTTATTTCAATTTGGTTCCAGGAGCCTATGAAGTAGAACACAGTATCTTCCTGCCTGCTGGCTTAAAAATAGATGGTAGAAGTGGGAATCGGTTAACTTAAAGGGATTCTGTCACAGGAAAACAGGGTTGTTCACCAGAAATAAAGACTTTTCTTAATTGCTTTCCATCTTTTATTTCTTTCTGTTTTTCCAAAATTGAAGTTTAAAATGTAATAGTCCTGTGTTTGGTATTTCAGTCTGGCAACTCAGTAATGCAGTTTCATTCTGAACTGTTATGGTGGTGGCAAACGGGGAGATTTAGTTACCTGCTATAAAGCAAGAATTGTGAATCGGCATAAGCATCGCTTCAGTTTTCCGAAGTATTCTGAAGTTTCCTCACACCTCCACTGCTAAAAATGCCCCACATAGTGGTAGATATGAGAATAGCAATCAATAGTAAAATACCCAAGCCCAATCATGACTCCTTTAGTTGCATTGAGCAACACAAACAATAGCTTATCTGAAAGCAGTCACATTATCAAGTGCTGGTTTTTGCTAAATGCATAGAACCAGGCACAATGACCTGAGATGGCTGGATACACGCCAATATTACAAAAAAATTTAATTTATTGGTTCAAGAATAACATTTCAAA
Source organism: Xenopus laevis (assembly GCF_017654675.1). Classification (NCBI taxonomy): domain Eukaryota; kingdom Metazoa; phylum Chordata; class Amphibia; order Anura; family Pipidae; genus Xenopus; species Xenopus laevis. Next base: position 58,248,106 of record NC_054379.1, on the reverse strand, counting down.
AGGTAGAATGAACTGTTTGCAAGGTATACAGTGTAAGTTAGTAATAAAAACTATACCATAAAAATCATCACAGAACAACTTTAAAAAAGACATCATTCTGCTCATGATGGGATGGCGAGGGGGTTGTATTTCAATTGCATAAGTTCCAGGAGCCAGTACATTGCCCTGCTCCTACACAGTGTAGCATGTAAAGGCCCACTTGAGTATTTGTATTAAGGCACTGCACCCACTGGTAACAAATTGGTCACACAATGTGCCCTGGGTAATGAGGGGCTGTAATATATGTGGCAGGGTTGCTATTATGGATTTCATAAGGAATCAACCCTATACCATAAAGGACCAATAACACCTGGTTTGATTTACAGAGGCAACTCTTTGTGACCCTGGTCACTTAGGGGCCCATCTATCAAACCTCGATTTATTTTGGTCCATGTTTTTAGGGGGGAAACTTGATTTTTTTTGTGGAAAAATAAAAACTCAAAATTTTAGAGATTTATCATACCCGAAAGCTGCTAAAAATCCCAATCTGGAAATACTCCATCTCAAACCTGTCGAGGTCATGTAAAAGTCAATGGCAGATGTCCCTGAAGCTGTTTCTTGACATTGTGATCTGCTCTGGATAATCTGATAAAATTGGGGTTTTCGTCCATAATCTAAGCGAAAAATGGATAAAATTGAGTTTTGAATCTTCAATTTTTGGTTCCAATTTTTGAATCTTCAATTTTTGGTTCCAATTTTTTCAAGAATAATTTTTGATAAATGAGTTCAGTTCGTGGAAGGGAGTTTGTTTGACTTTGTTTTCATAAAAGACTGAGATTAATTTGAGTTTTAGTAAATCAGCCCCTTATTCTCTTGGGGGGTTATTTACTAAACTTCGAATGCAAAAATCACGAAAAATTTGTGATTTTTTTTTATAAAATAGGACTTTTAAAAAATCACAAATTTTTTGGAATTTATTAAATCCCGAGGATGGAAAAGTTAGAATATGTAAATCCTATATCTCAGACCTGCCGAGTTGCAAATAAGTCAATGGGTGAAAATTTAGAAAAAATCGTGAAATTCATTAAAATCGGATGAAAAAATACAAAAAAAATCATGAAAATCTGATTTTTTTACTGCAAATAGTTTTTAAGCAAATTTTCGGGAAAATGTAATAATAAATAAGCATAAAAACCAGAGCAGATTTAATCGGAGTTTGTAGCAGAAAATATTGAGATAAATTCGGACTTTGATAAATAACCCCCTTGGTGTCCCAGTATACTTAGTACACCTATAATGGCTGCATTGGAATTGGTGTGTTATCAGTGAGAAAACATAGAGGTTGAAACACCCATATGTAATAGACTGTTGATGGTAAATGGGGCTTTTGGTACTATAACTGTCTTTGTTGGGTGCTTTCCTAGCTAAATAGATGAACTCATTATACAGGCATCATCTCCAGTAGGTTTTTCTATTAAATAGGATTACTATTAGCGTGGATGGTGCCCTTTTATTCAAAGCACTATATATTTGGAGATACAGCATCCTGTACTTGTAGGATACAATCATCCTGGAAGTTAGTTCAGTACTCCTTTTAACAGAGCACACAGAAACTTGAGTCAAGTCAAAGCAATCAAGTGGTTTAAGCTTCTGCAGTTCTGCAAATAGAGAACTTTAAAAACTAGGATTATTCCCAGTATATCAGGATGGAGATGACACTGCTGAAATATTGTAATGCGTTAGAAATTATGTCAGAAATCCCTTTAATACAGGTATGGGATTGGTTATCTGGAAACCTGTTATCCAGAAAGAATTACAGGAAGGCCATCTCCCATAGACCCCACTGTAATCAAATAATAATTTTTTTTTAAATGATTGCCTTTTTCTCTGTAATAATAAAACAGTACCTTGATCTTGATCCCAACTAAGATATAATTAATCCTTGCTGGAGGTAAAACAGCCCTATTTGGTTTAGCTAATTATTTTTAGTAGACTTAAAGTAACATCAAAAAATTAGTGTTTTAAAGTAATAAAAATATAAAGCACTGGTAAAATTGTTGTGTTTACCTTAGAAACGCCACTATTGTTTATATAAATAAGCTGCTGTGTAGCAATGGGGGCAGCCATTCAAAGGAAAAAGGCTCTGGTTACACAGCAGATAAAGCTCTGTAAAACATAATGGTGTTCTCTGTTATCCACTATTTAACCTGTGCCATGTAGCCTTTTTTAAATTTCCACCATTGCTACACAGCAGCTTGTTTATATGAACTATAGTAGTGTTTCTGAAGCAAACCGAGTGCAGGGCAACAGTACATGATATTTACATTACTTTAAAAAACTTTAATTTTATGGTGTTCTTGTTTCTTTAAGCTATTGAGATCCAAATTATAGAAACATCCCTTTTCAGAAAAACCTCAGATCCCGAGCATTCTGGATAACAGATATCATACCTGTATATTCAATTGTTCACACCAGCTCTGTCCTCTGCCCAATAATAATAGTAATGATTGTTTAGCACCCTCTTGCCAGTCCTTTTTGGTGTAATGTTCTTGGATATTCCTTCTTGTAGATTTTTACCTGTTTTGTTTATATTAGTCCACTTTACACCACTTTCAAAATCAGGACAGCAAAAATCTATACATTATACTCTTAGACAGTATCTATTTCTACTCCAGAATATAACACCTGGATTCCTTTATTTGTACTCCAGAATATAACACTTGTATTCCTGTACTGGTGATAATCACTAGGGTAAAATCAGATTATGGCTGCTAAACCTCATACAAGATTTTATTTCACTATAGTAAGTCAACAGTTAAAAATATTAACAATGTTCCTCTTCCAGGTGGTTTCTCCTATTCTCACTGCCTAAACTGAACTCTGAGGTGGTGGAACTCACTTGTGGCCAGACAGGAAAATCAAAATTGGCCAACATTCAGAACCATATCAATAGTATTACATATAGATAAGAAGTATATTTTTGGTTAAATAAATATTTAACCAAATGCTTATTTATTAAAATTCTAACTTGTGAATTTAAGCACAAAAAACCCCATAATGCAATAGCGTTGATAAATCACCCCTAAATCTGCACTCATTTGCATGCTGCACTGTGTGAGAAGGATTATAGTTACAGTTCTTGAAAAAGTGTAGTGCTCTTGTATATGGGATGTGGGGTGAAACATGCCTTGGAGAATTTTTAGCCTACTTCGATCAGACAGATTTAAATATTAGAATATAGGACAGATTTATTACACATCTGTTTGGAGAAACACTTTCCTGACTACTTCATCAATGTATCCGTTCTCAAAGCAGTCAAAGCATTCTTTGCTATGCCACAAAGTTTAACCTGAAGAATTTAGCATTGACAAAAATATTTAGAGGCCTAAATATACACTAGAAATCAATATTTTAAAATATTTTAACTTTCGTGCTAATTAAACAAAAATGTATCTAAAAATCTTATTTTTACTAAGCGGCCATTCTGTTGGGTGGTTCTCCAAACTTTTTATATGACCCTGAGTGTCTCAGCTCTGCGCACTATAGGATGCCAACCAGTCAATAACTAGGCTCACCTGAAAAGGAACATAAGTTCACCACTCCCTGTATAGGCAGACCTGTGACTGGCTACCTATTTTGTATAGTGTTTTTGGAGCAGGACCTTTATAACATGGGGTTGCTAAGACAGAAAAAGCTATTAGGTTTGTAAATATGCTGAATGACAACTTTTTATTCCAGCTCGTTCAAGAACCTACTAGGAATAACTCTCTTTTGGACCTTGTAATAACTAGCAATACTGAACTCATCTCTAACATTTGTGTGGGTGAGCATTTAGGGAATAGTGATCATAACATGGTCTCCTTTGAGATTCTGTTGCAGAAGCAATTCTATAAGGGAGTAACTAAAACACTTAATTTCAGACGTGCAAACTTTGACAGTATAAGGGCATCTCTGCAACATATTAAGTGGGATATGCTTTTCACAGGGTTAAACACAGAACAAAAATGGGAAGTCTTTAAAATGCTGCTTAATAAATATATTTGTCAGTATATTCCACTTGTAAGCAAGGAACGCCGTTGCAAAGCAAAACCTTTTTGGTTCAATAGAAGCGTTGGTGTTGAGGTGGGTAAGAAAAGACGAGCTTTTAAGGCTTTCAAGTTAGCTGGTACAGCCGAAACATTTATAAGGTACAAGGAGGCCAATAAATCATGCAAAGAAGCTATAAGGCAAGCTAAAATTGCTATAGAAAAGGATATTGCAGCAAGCAGTAAAAAAAATCCTACATTATTTTTTAAATATGTTAATAGTAAAAAAATGAAACAGGAAGGGGTGGGACCCTTACTATCAGAGGGGGGTCAGCTGGTTGATGAAAACAAAATAAAAGCGCAGATTCTGAACTCATATTTTTCATCTGTCTACACAAATGAGGAACCAGTAAGTGAAGGTTTCCTTCTTAACAGTCCCAATTCTAGTAATACAACTAATGATGCATGGTTCACACATGAAGAAATTCAAAAGAGACTTGAACATGTTAAGATTAACAAAGGTCCAGGGCCAGATGGTATTCATCCCAGGGTAATTAGCGAGCTTAGCTCTGTGATTGCCAAACCTCTTTACTTAATTTTTCAGGATACATTGAGATCTGGCATAGTGCCGAGAGACTGGAGAATTGCTAATGTGGTGCCTCTATTCAAAAAAGGATCCCGTTCTCAGCCTCAAAACTATAGGCCAGTTAGTCTGACGTCAGTTGTAGGAAAGCTTTTCGAAGGGTTAATAAAGGATAAGATACTGGACTTCATAGCAAATTATAATACTATGAGTTTGTGCCAGCATGGTTTTATGCGTAATAGATCTTGTCAGACTAACTTAATTTCTTTTTACGAGAATGTAAGTAGAGACCTCGATTCTGGGATGGCAGTGGATGTGATTTACTTAGACTTTGCTAAAGCATTTGATACAGTGCCACACAAAAGGTTACTGGTTAAATTAAGGAATGTTGGCCTGGAACATAGTATTTGTACCTGGATAGAGAACTGGCTAAAAGATAGACTACAAAGAGTGGTGGTAAATGGAACATTTTCTAATTGGACCAGTGTTGTAAGTGGAGTACCACAGGGCTCCGTACTAGGTCCCTTGCTTTTCAACTTGTTTATTAATGACCTGGAGGTGGGCATTGAAAGTACTGTTTCTATTTTTGCAGATGATACTAAATTGTGCAGAACTATAGGTTCCATGCAGGATGCTGCCACTTTGCAAAGTGATTTGTCTAAACTGGAAAACTGGGCAGCAAACTGGAAAATGAGGTTCAATGTTGATAAATGCAAGGTTATGCACTTTGGCAAAAATAATATAAATGCAAGTTATACACTAAATGGCAATGTGTTGGGAGTTTCCTTAAATGAAAAGGATCTAGGGGTCTTTGTAGATAACACGTTGTCTAATTCTGGGCAGTGTCATTCTGTGGCTACTAAAGCAAATAAAGTTCTGTCTTGCATAAAAAAGGGCATTAACTCAAGGGATGAAAACATAATTATGCCTCTTTATAGGTCCCTGGTAAGGCCTCATCTGGAGTATGCAGTTCAGTTTTGGACTCCAGTCCTTAAGAGGGATATAAATGAGCTGGAGAGAGTGCAGAGACGTGCAACTAAATTGGTTAGAGGGACGGAAGACTTAAATTATGAGGGTAGACTGTCAAGGTTGGGGTTGTTTTCTCTGGAAAAAAGGCGCTTGCGAGGGGACATGATTACACTTTACAAGTACATTAGAGGACATTATAGACAAATGGCAGGGGACCTTTTTACCCATAAAGAGGATCACCGTACCAGAGGCCACCCCTTTAGACTAGAAGAAAAGAACTTTCATTTGAAGCAACATAGAGGGTTCTTCACAGTCAGGACAGTGAGGTTGTGGAATGCACTGCCGGGTGATGTGATGGCTGATTCATTTAATACCTTTAAGAATGGCTTGGATGATTTTTTGGACAGACATAATATCAAAGGCTTTTGTGATACTAAACTCTATAGTTAGTATAGGTATGGGTATATAGAATTTTAATTAAAAGTAGGGAGGGGTGTGTGTATGGATGCTGGGTTTTCATTTGGAGGGGTTGAACTTGATGGACTTTGTCTTTTTTCAACCCAATTTAACTATGTAACTATGTAACATGCCCACCACACCATTGTAGCAGACAGCAAATGAGGGGATCTACAGAGAGCTCCAATAAAGGTGTAGATTTTATAGTTAACAGTCCTTTTTAGCCCCAATTGTTGACAAGCACCATATATTACTATTAACACTGCCTACATAAGGAGGGTGAATATATAAATTCTACATGTCCCCTTTAACAAATCTCTATATCATACATTTTTAAAATTAATCGATAGCAACAGGTACACGCTAGGTCTACTATTCTCTGTAAGCAATATAATAGAATTAAAAAAAACCGCCAGTGGTATTGTATAAAATAGATATCTAGGTAAATCAGAGACAGAGGTCAGTTTGGATATTTTGAAGGGATAGATTCCATTCCAATATGCATTTATTATGTAGATGTATCATGTTTAATGGCATATTCTTGGAGCCAATTCTGTTTGGTTTAGGAGATAAATAGTAAAGTGGATCAAGGTTGATTATATATATTATATATATTTAGATTTAGCTAATGTGTTTGATACTGTTCCACATCACAGACTGTTGCATACAATTAAAACACTTGGACTAGATGAAAGGGTTTGTATTTTGAGAGATAGCAGAGTGAACAAAACTTCACAGGATTTTAAAGATTGTATAAATTTCTCACTACAATAAATGAAACATCTCTGGCAGGCTGTCCCTTCCATCTTCAGGTTGCAGTGAACCACAGAGAACAAGAATAAAAATATATGCATTTTCAACAATGGTGCAGATGTGTAAAAATAAAACTTATAGTTGTTGTATGCATCATCCACAGCCATTAATAGCAAAACTCTTGGGGGACACATGGTGTAACATACTGGTCAAACTGGAACCTTTGAAGGCAGCAGGTACACACCGATGCACAAGGGAAACCCCTGTGAATTCAGGTGTTCACCAATGCCCGTTTGGGGCCCTGGGCTTTCTGCTGTGGAACCAAGCAGGAATTGGTGCGTTTAGGTAGTAACAAGTCCGTAATGAGGTACCGGCAAGGATTAGGCAAAAGGTAGTCACAAATAGGCAAAAGGGTCAAGGCAGGCAGCAGGAATCAAAGTAAAAAAACAGGCAAGGAGTCAAAAAACAGAATTTTCCAATGCTTCAGCAGGGTCTGTAAACAGAAGCCAGCTTGGGCACTGTACACTGAGAATTGGCTTTTTTAAAGGGAATTTTGGCACCAAAAATTCAAACTCTATGACGAAAGATGACATCATGATGCTCGGCGTCAAAAAGCCACTCAGCGTAAACACCAGTGAAGCGACGACGGTGTCACTTCAATGCATGTGACATCAGCGTCAGGCACGCCTGTGCCCCCTCAGCCGGGAAAGAGACGTGCCAGGAGGCAAGAACACCAGAGAATCTCCCGGCGCGTCTTACAGTACCCCCCCTTGGGGTAACCTCCTAGGGGCTCCCAAAACTTGTCAGGAAACTTTCTGTGAAAGATCTTGATCAGACGAGGAGCATTAGTGTCTGCAGCTTTCACCCAAGACCTTTCCTCTGGCCCAAAACCTTTCCAATAAACCAAATACTGGACCTTGCCTCTCAGTTTCCTAGAGTCCAAAATCTCTTGAACTTCAAATTCATGATGATCATCGCGAATAATGTGAGCAGGAAGAAGTTGATCCCTAGAAAAAAATATTCCTTACAAAAGGCTTGACCAAAGAGACGTGGAAGGAACTCGAAATGTTCATTCTAGAAGGAAGATCCAATCTTACAGATACAGAATTAATTACCTCTTTGATTTTGAAAGGTCCAATATAATAATGTCCAAACTTGGGAGATGGCAAATGAAGTTTAACATGTTTGGTGGACAGCCAGACAAAATCTCCAAGTTGATAGGGAGGAATAGCACGATGGTGCTTGTCTGCAGCAACTTTCTGACAAGAAGAGGCTTTAAGGAGAAATTGATGAGCCTGGGACCAGATGCTGCAGGTATATCTGTCTTAAAAACATTAGGCAGGAGGGCAAAAGGGTTATAGCCAAGTACACAAAGAAAGGGAGAACAGCCCTGAGAATCACGTTGAAGATTATTATGAGCAAACTCAGCCCAGATAAGAAGTCTAACCCAATTTTCTTGATTTGGGGAAATAAAACATCTAAGAAATTGCTCCAGCGCCTGATTGGTCTGACCATTGCTTTGAGGGTGGTTGTCAGGAACACTCTGGACGGCGCTCCGGATAATGTACGTCAGTGCGCCAAGCCGGACGACAGCGCATTGCATCAGAGGCACAGCACAGCATCAGTGCGCCGTGTCACAGACCCCATTGAGGAAGCTGCACCTGGTGTCGGACGAGCTCTCCGAGGTCTGGCGTCCCGCATGGAAGAGTATGAAGCTCAGCAGGTCCGTATTGGGCAAGTACTGGATACTCTTCTCTCCCACATGCCTTCTGTGTCTCCGGTTGTCCGTAATCTTCCCGCGGCCGTTACTTCTCCAACTGTGGCTTCGTCAGCTGGAGAACCCCGCATTTCTTCACCTCCCCGCTGTAATGGTGATCCTCAAGCTTGCAGAGGCTTTGTGACTCAATGTCTAATCCAGTTTGAGTTTCAACCCTTGCAGTTTTCCTGTGAATGTGCCAAGGTGGGGTATGTGATGTCACGTTTGGAGGGGAAACCGCTCGAATGGGCAAGACCACTTTGGTAGAAGAATTCACCTCTGACCTTTAAAGCCAAGGCATTCCTTCAAGCCTTCCATACTGTTTTTGATGCCCCTGGTCGTGTCGCCAACACCTCTTCCCGACTTCTACACATTCGGAAAGGGAACCACAGTGCCAGTGAGTATGCCATTGATTTCAGAACTTTGATGGCTGAAACGAACTGGAACAACGAGGCTTACGCAGCTGTGTTCTATCATGGCTTGTCATCCAGACTCAAAGATGACTTAGTCTCCAGGGATCTTCCTGAATTTTTGGAAGACTTAAGTGCTCTCGCCATCAAGGTGGATACAAGGCTCAGGGAACATCAATCTGACAGGGAGCGTGGCAAGAGACTTCAGCTAACCTTGGCCCCAGGCTTCCAAAGACCCCTGCTGCCTCTGTCACCCCAGCAGCCTTCTGTTATTCCTCCAGAGGAACCCATGCAGGTTGGAAGGGCACGTCTCTCTGAGCAGCAGAAGCTCTGGAGGCGTTTGGCAGGGCTTTGTCTGTTTTGTAGCGGCCAAACTCATTTCGCCAATTCCTGTCCTGCGAAGCCAAAGGGTCCTCTTCTTCAAGGTAATCCTGGGATGACACTTGCGGGTGATATTACTCCCAAACCCCAAGAGAACTCTCACAGGTTTCTTCTGCCATTACAGATTCGCTTGGCTGCTAAGACGATCATTGGCTCTGCCTTCCTTGATTCCGGGGCTGCCGGGAACTTCATGGATGCTTTTTTTGCCAAGTATATGGATGTTCCTCTGTTTCCTTTGACGATTCCCCTATGGGTTACAGCTATTGACGACAGGCCACTAACGTCTGGGATAATCTCCATGACTACAGGGGAACTGCCTGTGCAGGTTGGGATATACATAAAGAGAAATTATTGTTCCTCATTATTTCCTGCCCCTCCGTTCCTGTCGTTTTGGGATTACCCTGGCTTCATCTACACAATCCCTCCATTGATTGGTCTTCTGGACAGATTTCTCATTGGACTCCTTTCTGTCAAAAACATTGTTTACCTGCTACTCTTCTCCACCGTGTGATCATCTCCTTCACTGATCTTCAGTCTCTGCCGACAGTCTACAGGGAATTCTCTGATGTCTTTTGTAAAAAGTCTGTGGAATTTCTCCCTCCTCATCGGCACTATGACTGCCCTGTCAATCTTCTTCCTGGAACCATGCCCCCTAGAGGACGTACTTATCCCCTGTCTCCAACAGAAACCTCTGCCATGAAGTATTATATCCAGGATAACCTCCAGCGGGGTTTTATTCATCCCTCTACCTTTCCGGCGGGGGCAGGTTTCTTCTTCGTGGAGAAGAAGGATGGTGGTCTACGTCCTTGTATTGACTACCATGGACTTAATAAAATTATGGTTAAAAACCGATACCCCTTGCTTCTCATCTCTGAACTGTTTGATCGTTTGAAAGGGGCTAAGGTTTTCACCAAGTTGGATCTACCCGGGGCTTACAACCTCATTCGCATCCGTGAAGGGGACGAATGGAAGACACCCGAGATGGGTATTATGAATAGGCAGAGCAAATCCTGGCTGGTCAGTCCTCCACTCCTATTGATACACCTATTGGGATGGCGTTTTTACCCTCTGAGCTTCGTCTGCCCATCTTGCAACAGACTCATTGTTCTAAGCAGGCTGGACATCCTGGACATCCTGGTCCTGAAAAGACTCTAGAGCTTCTACGACGCCTAGTCTGGTGGCCGACTATCCGTAAGGACGTCGAAGACTTTGTTGCTGCTTGTACTATTTATGCCAACTCTAAGGCTAGCCATACTTGTCCCAGCGGTTTTTTACAACCTCTACCCACTCCCTCTCATCCTTGGACTCACCTAGCAATGAACTTCATTGTAGAACTTCCACCCTCTAGAGGGAACACTGTCATCTGGGTAGTTATAGATCGCTTCAGTAAGATGGCATACTTCATTCCTCTGTGAAAACTTCCCTCGGCAGTGGAACTGTACCAGTTGTTCATCCAATTCATCTTTCGACTGCACAGCTTCCTGGTGGAGATAGTCTCTGATAGAGGAACTCTATTCACGGCCAGGTTCTGGCGATCCTTATGTAAAGATTTGGGCATCACTCTCCAGTTCTCTTCTGTCTGCCATCCCCAAAACAATGGGGCAGTGGAACGAATGAATCAAGCGTTAGAATCATATTTCCCTCTGTCAAGACGAATGGTCCGATATTCTCCCCTGGGCGGAATTTGCTCCTAACAATGCATGTCACACTTCCACTGGAAGATCTCCTTTTATGTCTGTTTACGGTCATCATCCTCAAACTTTCCCTCAAGACTTCTTCTTGTCGGATGTTCCCGCAGCCCATGTGTCTGCTATTTGAGCTGCAACCAAAGCAAATTTGGAAAAGAGTGCCCTAGTGCATAAAACTTTTGCTGATCGTAGACGGAGATCCTCCCCACAGTACAAAGTTGGTGACAAGGTGTGGCTGTCCACTAGGAATATTCATTTAAAGGTTCCATCTCCCAAGTTGGGTCCAAAGTTTGTCGGTCCTTTCCCCATTTCTGAGGTTATTAATCCTGTGGCGATTCGACTATCACTTCCCTCTAAGATGTGAATGTCTCACTAGTGAAACCAGCTATTAATAAACCGCTTCTCTTCTGCTCAGTCTCCTCCATCCCCTGTCTCCGTGGACGGTCAACAGGAGTATGAAGTGGAAAAGATTTTGTATTCCAGATTCTCCAGGGGATCCTTGCAATTGAAGTGGAAGGGCTTTGGTCCAGAACAATGCTCTTGGGAGAAACACTCTGATGTCCATGCCCCTCGCTTAGTGTTAGTGACGGAATTCTACAATCAGTTTCCACAGAAGCCTAGTTTTGGTGGTCCAGTGGCCCTCCATGGGAGGGGGTACTGTCAGGAGCGCTCTGGACGGCGCTCCGGATAATGGCGGCGCCCAGCGACGAGTCGGTCAGCTGACATCAGTGCGCCCCGCTGGACACCTGCCGTCAGTGCGTCGCATCAGAGGCATAGCATTAGCGTGCCGTGTTACGGCGACCGCACAAAATTCAGTGCCAAAACAGAAGTTAAAAGGACGCCCAGGACGCCATGTCACTGCCCAAGTATAGGTCTCCTTTGCTGGTGTTCCTGGGTGCTGTTATTATTGCTGTTTCTTGATCTTGACCTCTGCCTGAAACTCTGATTGTGTATCTACTCTGCCTGTCTCCTGAAATCTTGCCTGGACATTGACTACCCTCTTGATTAACCCTTTGCACTGTATTTTGGGCTCTCTGGAAGGGCTTCCTCCTTGGTCCTGACTACTCCCCGCTGGGAGCCGATTGGCCCCTGACAGTGGTAAGGCAAAGAAAAGCGTAATTTGATGCCCAAATGTCTCAAAAAAGCTTGGCAAAATCTGGATACAAACTGCACCCCACGGTCGGACACAATAGACTGAGGAACACCATGTAGGCGAAAGATCTCTTTGATGAAAATTTGGGTGAATGTGGCAGCGGAAGGAAGCTGCTTCAGAGGAATAAAATGAGCCATCTTTGAGAATTTATCTACTACTACTAGAATAGTAGTCATATCCAAAGATTTAGGCAAATACACAATAAAGTCCATAGCCACATCTAGCCAGGGTATGGGTAATGGTTGGAGAAGGCCGCATGGTAAGGAATGGCGACTCTTCTGTTGTGCACAAACTGTTGTAGGCTGAAACAAAGAGCTTGACATCTTTAACAAGTGAGGACCACCAACAATACCTCGAAACAAACTTCTTCTTAATGCCAGGATGACCAGAAACCTTAGAGGAATGAGCCCATTCGAGAACTTGAGCCATGCTTTGCTGAGGTACAAATATCTTCCCAGAAGGACATTCAGGAGGATGTTCCACATCGGAAAGGTCAATGACAATGAAGTAGGAGCCACTACTAATTCACCTCTCTCTGCACAAAACATCTGGATAAGGTATCCGCTTTTTTATATTCTTAGAAGCAGGCCGAAAAGAAATGATAAAATTAAATCTGAAAAAGAACAGAGACCAGCAGGATTGAGTCTCCTTGCCAAAGAAATGTACTCCAAATTCTTATGATCCGTTAGGATGGTAGTAGGCTCTTTAGCCCCCTCTAGTAAATGACGACATTCCTCGAGTGCGAGTTTACGGTTGTCCACATCATAATTTCTCTCAGATGGAGAAAGTCTATAAGAAAAATAAGCACACAGATGAAGGGTCCCTTGAAACTCTGCTCGTTGAAACAAAACGGCACCAACTCCCACCTCAGAGGCATCGACCTCCAGAATAAACCGCCGGGCAGGATCAGGATGAAGAGCCGAACTAAAACGTTTCTTGAGTGTCGAGAACGCCTTCTGTGTTTGAGGGGTCCATAAAGATTTAAAAGGTTACTTTGTGAGAGCTGTAATAGGAGCCATTGTCTGGGAAAAATTCTTAATGAACTTGCGGTAAAAATTGGCAAAAAAGCATTGGATGGCTTTCAAACCGTTAGGAACAGGCCAGTCTAGAATAGCAATCTAGCAAGTCTAGAGACTTAAGCAGGATCCATCTCAAAAGAGGAGGCAGAAATAATATATCCCAAAAATGAAATTGTGGTCTTGTGAAACTCACATTTTCTCTTAACTTGAGGAGAACCTGCTTTACTTGGAAAAGATGATCAGACAGCAAGTAAGCGTAAACCAGGATGTCACCCAAATATACTATGACACAAGTCTGCAGAAACTCACGAAGGACATCGTTGATGAAATCTTAAAACACAGTGGCCCCCACTGCACAAGCCGAATAGCATATATTACAAATATTCATAATGGCCATCCCGGGTATTGAAGGCCATCTTCCACTCAAGGATATGAATAAGGTTGTAAGCACCTCGTAGGTCTAACTTAGTGAAGACTTTGGCTCCCCTCAATCCGGAGTCAATGGTAAGGGATAGCAGTTATTTATCGTTATCTTGTTCAAAGCTCGATAGTCAATGCACGGTCTAAGAGTGACATCTTTTTTTCTCCGGCAGGAGATGTAGATTTTCTGATGAAGCCTTTGGACAAATTATCCAGAATATATTCTTTCATGGCCTGGGTCTCAGACACAGATAAGGGATATGTTCTTCCCCTAGGAGGAATGGAGCCAGGGATCAGGTCAACAGGACAGTTGTATTAGAAGGAAAAGTTAACTCTTACGATAAATAAATAAATACTCAGACTCTACAGCCACACAAGGTATAAGTTAATTATAATGAAAAAGAGAGAAAAGAAAGAAAAGAACCTTGTTTTGTAACTGTATCAATTACTACACCTCTATAATTCAAACACTTCCCTCCAAATAGTGTAGTTTCAATTTGTTGTATAGTTTAGAAAAGGATACCCTTATCTTGTTGCAGTAGTCTGAATTGAAACTATGTTGGCAGTCTTTAAGATAAACTGATAACACCAGATTAGCAAGTTACAATGTTGCTTATTATTGTAGTTTGGTAAATTTAACTCCTCTCTACTGGCTATAGCAAGCCATCTGCAACATTCACCTTCAAAAACCTTACAATAAATGATTCTAATAAAGAAAAACTTATCAATTGGTATCGTTTGTTATTTTATTCCGGTTTAACCCACAAAATCGATAACCAACTAGAATTAAAATTCGGAGTTAATTACTCCCTATTCAATCACTTTTAATTTGAGGTGCCGTTATTTTATAAGGATTCCGATTCGTTCATAAATTCATTAAAGAACCAAGCAGGAATTGATGCGTTTAGGTAGTAACAAGTCCGTAATGAGGTACCAGCAAGGATTAGGCAAAACTTAGTCACAAACTGACAAAAGGGTCAAGGCAGGGGGCAGGTCAAAAAACAGGCAGGAGTAAAAAAACTGAATTTTCCAATGCTTCAGCAGGTACTGCTTGGGCACTGTACAAATGGAGAATTGTCTTTTTAAAGGGAAATTTCAAACTCTGTGGTGCAAGATGATGTCATGACACTCGGCGTCAAAACGAGAGTGTCATGACGATCAGTGTCAACGCCAGTGAATAGACGCCGGCGTCACTTCAATGTGTGTGATCTCATCTTCGGGTGCGCCTGCGCCCCCTCAGCCTGGAAGAGACGCGCCGGGAGGCAAGAACACCAGAGGATCTCCCGGCGTGTCATACACATGGGAGCTGACACACAAGTGAAAATCTGAGACAATGACAATACTGTGAAAAATATCTCAGTGCTGCCCATTGCACATGTGTCTGTGGGACTGAACAAGCCATAGATCAATAAAGTGGGGGAACTCTGTGTTTCAAGGGTCAGTTGCAAGTGTCTTTCTGAAAATACGTCCTCAAGCTGTGCCAATTGCTGGTTGGCTTCAGGCAAGTGGAAGCCAAAGAATACTTTTGCGGTGTGTGCACAGTGTTTCTACATTTTTGCAACATTTTGCCAAACCCAAGAACTATTGTTTGTACATGGTAAATATTTTATTAACAAATTTATATATATCTAAATGTGAATTGCTAAATTAATTTATATATATATATAAATATATTTGGAATTGTTCTATTCAATATTCTTTTTTCACGTTTTCTAGAATGATTTCAAAACAAAAATCATACTATGAGGCTTCATAACTGTGTTAACATTTTGGACTGCCCCTTTTATCTGAATTTACTCAAGACGTTTAAATAAAGCTAGGAACAGAAATAATTTTAAAAGCTACAGCACAAAATATTTGAGGGTAATGATAATGGGAATTATGAGAAAATTGTGTTAACTTCAAAGTTCAGTTCTAACATATGACCAGGGCCTGCCTTAGGTCATAACAAGGCTAGAGACATGAAATAATTGCCTAACCATCCATTCAGGCAGAGTTCCAAGAATTTCTAGTACAGTAAATAAGTTTTATTCACAAAATCCTTGTAATGGACCTTTAGTTTGGCCTTCTATAAATATCCAAGACAGCAAATACCCATTTTACCTAATACTTGCATTCAGGCTGGGCCAATCCCACAGTTTGGGGTTTACCTTTTAACATTAGATGCTATTAAAGAAGCGGTTCATCTTGAAATTATCTATTATTATCATGTTGAGGCCAGAGAGGTGTATTCTAAGACAATTGCAACTTGTTTTCTTTATCTTTAATACATCATTAAAAAAGAGAGAGAATTTCCTTTCTAAAAACTCACTATCACTTACTCGCTTTCGCATTGTATAGAGGTGTAATTACTAAACAGTATTTTTCTTAAGTAGGATAGCCATAAAATACCCACAATCTCCAACTATTTCCTATAAATATAAAGTGCAATAAGTGTTGTTAAATATAAAGTGCAACAATGTTTATAAAGTGCTGAGTGCAAATTTAATCATACATAATTTTCTACCTTGGCCCTAGGACACCACACAGCTGTCCGTTGTGTAGTGTCCCAGGGCCAAGGTTCAAAATTAAGCAATTTTTGGGACAGCTTCATCTCTATTCTGTTTTCCTTTTCTGATCTAAATTTCATGAATTGCTAGGTTTTTGAAATTATACGTTAATTAACTCACTTTTTTTTAATATTTATTAAGCAAAGGCACTTTAATTAATTCATTCTTGTTAATCTACTGAAATATTTGATTGATTTTAATTGAATTGAATTAATTGAATTGAAATGATTAATTGATTAATGTGATGGCACAGAATTGGTTTTAAATGAATTAATTGATTAATTGATTTGGATATTACGGCACTATGTATGGTTGAATTGGCACTTTATAAAGATTGTTGCAATTTATATTTAACAATAATTATTGCTCTTTATATTTATTTACTTAAAATAGAGAGAGAGAGAGAGAGAGAGAGAGAGAGAGAGAGAGAGAGAGAGAGAGAGAGAGAGAGAGAGAGAGATTGTGAATAAAATGTAATTTGTTTGGGAATATAGATTTAACTACAGGCATCTTCCTTCTGGATACCTGACAAAAAAAGTGATGAAGAATAGATTAAAGGGATTTAAAAATACAAACAAAATTGGCAAGCGTCCATTTTAAGTGGTCGTATGCTATTAAAAATGCAACCGTACAGGATGTGTCTGCATATAAACAATATGACAATAGGTAAATAGTTAGCATCCCCGCATAGGGTGTATATAAACATGATATGATGGCTCAGCAATTTTATGATCATAAATGTGTAAGAAGCTGCTTTTGAAAATGTATGCTCTTGCACAGAATAAATCAGTAGAGGTATGGGACCTAGGTTAGAGGTTATCCAAAATGGTTGGGAGGTTTTTCCAGATAACTGATCTTCATACCTTAAAGTGATACTGACACTAAAAAAACTACTTTTTAAAATATGAATGTACATTAAAAGTTACCTAAAGGTCTTGCTGATTGTTTTTTGGCTGAGAGGTTTGTTTTTGTAAGTAATTGTTAGTTGAAGTTCCTAAACCTGACTGTTTTGCCAACCTGACTGTCCCATCTCAGCCTGTCAGTTAAAGTTTCTAATGCTAACGGACTCCTACTGCACAAATATGGCAGCCCCCTCATAGGCAATCATAGGAAGTCAGATAGGTAATGTAAAAGCATTGGGCAAATACTTCATGGCAAAATTATAAGAAGCATGCAAAGTCAATTTTATGGTAGATGTAAAAAAAAAGGTTCAATTTCTGGTGTCAGTATCTCTTTAACAAAGATACTGGCGTGTTAATGGCAGAGCTCACTCTGGTAGACGGCTCCTCTCTGGTCGCAGCTCACGCAAGATCCTGGTATTTCCTTACCGGCTTTCATTGCACTTCCAATATCTCACTTACACAGGCGCTGATCCAAGAATGGAGACTCCAATAATATCAATAAGGCTTTATTGTAAGTACACACATATTCTATTACAGCAGTGGGGTGCTCAAAAACTAACGTGTTTCGTGTCTATCGACAATTCCTCAGCTGATGCATGTGAGATATCGGTATCTCTTTAAGTCTACTAAAATAAGATTTAAACATAAATTAAACTCAGTAGGATTGTTTTGCCTTCAATAAAGATTAGTTATAACTTAGTTTGGATCAAGTATAAAACACTGTTTTATAATTACAGAGAAAAGTGAAATTTTAAAAATGTGGACTATTTCAATAAAAGGGAGTCTATGGGAGATGGCTTTTCAGTAATTCTGAGCTTTTTGGATAGTGTTTCTGGATAACGGATCCCATAACTGTAGTAAACCATGGGGCCTGTGAATGTGCATTGACTAATTCCTTATTCTGTTGTATGTTTGTAGATATAATTAGTCACTGTTCCACAGATAATGCGGTTTTAAAATAAATAAAGCCTATTGATGTAGTATTTCCAAAAACAAACACAAGAACATTTGTGTATATGTGTGTATGTAGCCTGTTAGTTATTAGTTTTGAAATCAGCCCTACTGACTTAATATATCGCTAGAGAAGAAATATCCTGTTTAAGCTTACAAACTTACATAATTTTGTGTTATCAGCACACAGTGAGACTCTTTCACTTTCATCGTTAACTTCGAGGTTATTCGTGGATCAAGGACAGAGCTTGAAGGTATATTTACAGCTTTAGTCACAGTCCTTTGGAGTAAGTTTGTGGCACAGTGTTTGAATCTCTATCTACACAGATAGGGGCAAATTCACTAAGATACGAAGCGCCGAACGCTAGCGTTAATTCGCTAGCGTTTGGCATTTTCGCTACTGCGCAAATTCACTAACGAACGCTGGCGTAGTTTCGCTAGTGTTACTTCGCAACCTTACGCTAGGCGAAGTTTCGCTAGCGACGAAACTACGCAAATTCACTAACTTGCGCAGTGTACTGAACGCTACCTTTTACGCTAGACTTCCTTCGCCACCTCAGACCTGGCGAAGCGCAATAGAGTAGATAGGGATTGTTTAAAAAAAAGTCAATTTTTTTTCTAAGTCCCAAAAAAACGCTGGCGTGTTTTCTACATGATGGCTGATAGGCTGAAAAATATCGAAAATTTTTTCCTCCCCCCTACATTTCCTGACTCATGGCAACTTACCTAGACAGTGGGCACATGTGTAGGGCAAAATAAAATTTTTATTTCCAGATTTGAAGGTTTTCTAGGCATTTGTAGTGCAGATACGTGTTCCTCCATTGAAATTTGAATTTCGCGCCGTATGCAAATTAGCCTTCGCTAGCGTAACTTCGCTTTATATGGCGAATCAATGCTAGCGCAACTTCGCAACCTTACGCTACCCCTGTGCGCAACTTCGGATTTTAGTGAATTTGCGGAGCCCTGGCGGAACTACGCCTGGCGAAGTGCGGCGAAGTTGCGCCTGGTGCAACTTCGCATCTTAGTGAATTTGCCCCTAAATCTTTTGAGTTACACCATCAAAGCTCTGGATGAGTGAGCACATTTTGGGCAGAGAGCTGCCTTCCCCTTCCTTCCTGCCAGCTAGAATGTAAATCGCCGGCAGGATGGCACTCGGTGTGCTTCGTTTTCCGGAGTCATCCGAACTTTCCTCGAGAGGCAATTTTGGGCGACTTCGGAAAACTAAGCTCTCAGAATGCCATCCTGCCGGTGATTTACATTCTACCCAGCAAGGAAGGGGAACACAGCTCTCTGCCCTAAATGTGCTCGGGAAGGAAGGGGAAGGCAGTTCGGGGAGATTGCCCTGAAGAAGAGGATATTTGAAGAGGATATTTGTCACCGGGCGACTAATCTCCCCGAATCTGACCGCGTGTCTCTGCGTGTCTCTGTAATATATATGTTTCTAGTAAATTTTTTGATGAATGTTGTGTAGCATGCCTGTTACAACATATACCTTGGATGTTACATCTTTAGTCCACTAAACCTTTACTCAATATAAATAAATAAATATATATATCTTTAGTCCACTAAACCTTTACTCAATATAAATAAATAAATATATATATATATATATATATATATATATATATATATATATATATATATACTCGAGAAGAATGCTGCTGCACACCAGGATATATCATGAAAAAAGTTAATGATTTATTTGATCGACCTTTCGGCCCTCACCATGGACCTTTATCAAGATACAACAATAGACAAGTGAAAATAATTTATAGACTCACCCACCAAACAAGCACCACCAAACCCTGCCCCTATTACAGGTGTGTGAATTAATCAATAAGTGAACCTCCAATCAACTGATGTGTGATCTCCAAAACTATGGTCTGAAAGAAAATACAAAAAAATTGCTTTATCTTGACTTCACGCTATACTTCAGGTTCTACCGTAATTAAAACTATTGTGGATAAACATTGGCCAACTATACAGAGCGATAAAAAGTTGTTTAAGTTTTTGATGGGGAGACCTATGTGGGGTTTCAAACAGGGCCCTAATTTAAGGGATCTGCTAATGAAGACAGACCCTATTAAGTGTTATGAATCGCATAAAAGTGTCTTGAATACACTCAAGAAGGGCTATTATAAATGTGCAGGTTGTACCACATGTAGAAATATGACATCAGGTAAATCTTTTCGTCACCCTCATTCTGGTAAAGAGATTCATATTAAACATTGTATTACATGCACAACCACACATGTTATCTATATTATAACATGTCCCTGTGGTTTAACATATGTTGGTAAGACTCAAAATACTTTAAGAGAAAGAATGGGAAACCATAGGTCCTCTATTAAACGAGCATTTGAGACAGGTAAATCAGATCTACCCCTACCTAAACACTTTTTACTGAAGTGACATAGACTCCCCACTTTGAAGTTCATGGGTATTGATTTAGTACCTGAACCGAATAGGGGTGGTGATTGGGATCAAATGTTATTACAAAAAGAAGTTTATTGGATTAAAACGTTGGACACTGTGGCCCCACGGGGATTAAATGAATACTGCTCTTTCACTCCCTTTCTTGATATCAGATAAAAACAGTTGACCTTCATGCTAATATGTAATATAACCCTGTTGCTTTAGGCCTGCTTAAACAGATATCTATGGTTACTATGATTGTTTTTTAACATTTAGATAATGTGTTTTATATGTTTTTAATCAATTTTATAGGTTTTGTATACAACATTTCAAAATAGTTATACATTATTATGTATTTTTTGTATTTTCTTTCAGACCATAGTTTTGGAGATCACACACCAGTTGATTGGATGTTCACTTATTGATTAATTCACACACCTATAATAGGGGCAGGGTTTGGTGGTGGTTGTTTGGTCGGTGAGACTATAAATAATATTCACTTGTCTATTGTTGTATCTTGATAAAGGTTCATAGTGAGGACCGAAACGTCGGTCAAATCAATCATTAATTTTTTTCATGATAAATCCTGTGGATATTGTATTACTGTATTGCACCCAGGTGTGTAACTCCTTATGTGTGTGCCCTAACCCTAACCCTCACATTTCTCCTTATCTTGCCTAACCCCTTCACATTGTGCCTCATAACTCCTTGTCCTTTTAGTTTTTAAAACTTACCTCCTGTATCTGTCAGTATTTGTATGTAATCTGTATGTTTGATGTATGCTCTAACATTTGGGTACAAATTTTTTAAAATGTTAGTTTACAGCTTAATAAAGGGGCTTGACAAATGTGTGTCTCCGAAATGCTGCACAATCGCTTCATAAAATTGCAAGGGCTTGCCCTGCTATCGCAATTCCTGTCTGCCAGTGAAATTCTTATTACCCTAAATGTGAGGTGGCTGATTCCTCTATCGCTGGGCACCAGGAAAAGGATTTTTGGGTTTGTGTGGTGTGTGGTTCTCCAAAGCTTTTCTGGACTTAATAGCTGAGCACTAATGTCTGACAAAATTCTAGAAATTATATAATTTATTTATAGGAACTACTGTAACAACTTAATGTTACAGCAGCCAGCACTGGCAAATATCAACAATGTTTGCAAAGTTATGTCAGAATTTCCCCATCTTTTCTTTCTTGGCAATTGCTTTGCTTACTGTCTAGGGACTGTGGAATAATAACTAAGCAATAACTAAACTATCTAATAAGCAGTAAGTGAGGTTTACTTTTTTCAGCTAAGTGGTGGCACTTGCATTTGCTCACCTCTTTGGAAGTTTAAGTGTTATCGAGACTTTTCCTGAACCAAATATATCTAGTTATTTTATATTAATAAAAAAGGTAAAATTGTAGATGGGAGTTTGGTTGAGTTTGTTTTATTCTTTGAGTTTTAGTAAATAACCCCCTATATCTTAGTATCCAACATCATCACCATCATGCAACACATGCCCAGCTCCACTCATGCCACACTGTTTCAGTCCCCCTCAGTCACTGAAAAGAAGGTATCTTCTCTTTTATCTACAGAATCCCCTTGACAAAGGCTATTTTGCCGAAACGTTGGGGTTATTCTCATCTTGGCAGGTGTATCCACTACTTGTAATTTCTTGTCTGCCTTTTTCTGTACTTGAGGGTGGTATGTATATCGCTATCATGTGAAATGTTTCTTTTGTGTTTCTGTGAACATTAAGCAGCTGTTATGTTGTTCATTTATTAGTAAAGCATATTTCAATTTTACCACCTGAGTCAAAAAATTTTTTTGAGTGTGCAGACCTGATTTTCTGTATATGTTATATCTAGTTGCTCGGTAGGGGCGACTTATGGTTTTTGCACCTCTCATTGCATATTTGTTCCTTTATAATTAGGTGTGCCCTCCATTTACCTGTATGTTCTCTTTTATCTACCTCATGCCTCAAATACCTACATGGACTACTTACCCCTTTTCTAAAAAAAAACCAAACTTGATCCTTTGCTACCGTGCTATTTCTTACATTCCTGTCTGTCTTTGCTATACCTCACCTTCCAGTCTGGTTTTTCCCACTTCAGTCCACTTCAAACTGCACTAATTAAAGTATCCAATGATCTTTTGTCAGCCAAATATAAAGGACACATTTATACAATATCCATATTAACCACAAGTTCCCGGTGACATTCGTACTATTTCTTTCCAGGTTGAAACTCATCAGCTCATTTGGTTTCCAGTACCATCTTTATGCTGAGGACCCTCAAATCTATCTTTATTTTCCTGGTCTTTCCATATATGTTATATCATAAGTATAACTGCCTCTTTTCTTTTGCTCTTGCTTCCTAAAACTCAACAAAATGGAATTAATCATATTCCCACACACACATTCCCTACCCTGAAATAAGAAATAAGTCAAATCAACTGGACTTGCTGTGTTTTTTCCTAGAAGACGGTTTACCAGTCATCCAACTGGCTTTCTCAATTCAGAACAACTTGTAAATCTTCCTTTCGAGAACATATATTCTCTGGAATGTTGCTCCAATCAGCATAATCTGTTTATCATAAAGATATAATACAATCAACAGTCCAGTTGATTTCACTTATTTCTATAGATATACCATGACCCGGATGAATGAGAATCTTCACAAACATATAACACTGTAATAATTTCAATAAAATGCTTCTTTATTCCTTACAACCAATACCTCCCATAATCTTGTTGACTGCACCTCAAAAATATGCCCCTTTCTTAATCAGGAAATTACTAAAATGTCAGTCCACTTATTAATCATATCCTGTCTAGACTAGTGAAATGTCCCCCTTATTGGCCATCACATCCACATGTAGATATGCCCTCTTCAACCAATCCAAAATGTAGCTTTATAACACATCTACCTCACCCATAAAACCATCTCTGCTGCACTTCACTGTAAATTCCTACATTGGATACTTATACACTCTTGTAACAAGCTGACCCTCACCTATAAAGCTCTTAGCAATGCCACACTCTACCTCACAATCCCTTTCTCCAGATTCTCTTCAAATTGACTGATTTGTTCATCGAATGACCTCATATATCCTCCTCCTGAGTGAACTCTTCATATGCATGCTTACAGGACTTCACCAGAGTGGCTTTGTACGCATATCAACTTCAGATGCTCACCTACTCTGCAGAGTTCAGATGTTGCCTTAAAACCTATTGCACCAAGCCTACACACAGCCCTGTTAACTTCTACAGCTCAATTACAAAAGTCTGTAAATGGGACCTGCTACACAGGCATAAAAAGCTGTATAATAAAAGTCATTTTCAAATTAAACATGAAACACAAATTATTTTTTATACGTAAATCTTAGCAGTCAATTAAAAAAAAACAAGACCAAAAAAACAGAACAAAACAAAATCGAAGTAATTTATATAGTGTAAATAGTTTATTTTGCTTGATTTACAGAAAATAATTTGGAAATATTTAATCCCCATGGATTCTCACAATTGTATTTTATCTCCTTATTAACAGCTATGAACCTAATGGCCACCCAGCTATTTCTCCAACAAATTTCCATAATTACATACTGTATAGCACTAAGGAATATGTAAGTGTTTTATAAATAAACATAATAATAGCCCATCATCAACTAATTCATACATAGCATGTGGCTGATGCAGAGGAGAGTAAATAAACCCTTGGAAGTAGTTTCAATTTAATGCAGAAGGGATAAGAAATTCCCTTTTGAACCCAAAATTTAAATCGCACCACACTCTGGATCAACATTGTACTATATATCTCAATATTTATACTAGTAACCACGAACTCTCTCACTTGCTAATGTGAACCTGTGCATTGCATCTACCAGTATACCTGCTCAGAATAAGAACTATTATTAATAAAAAATATTATCACTATATTCCCTATTTTAAAAAATTTAAAATTGTTTTCATAAAGGAATAATAATTGATATGCTCAGACTTACTTAAACATCCAGGGGCAGATTTACATAGGGTCGAATATCGAGGGTTAATAAACCCTCGATATTTAACTGCCGATTGTAAATCCTTCGACTTCGAATATGGAAGTCGACAGATTTACTGCAAATAATACGATTGAACGAAAAATAGTTTGATTCGAAGGATTTTAATCCATCGATCAAACGATTTTTCTTCTACCAAAAAATTGCTAGGAAGCCTATGGGGACCTTCCCCATGAGCTAACATTGCACCTCAGTAGGTTTTAGGTGGCGAAGTAGGAGTTCGAAGTTTTTTTTAAAAAGACAGTACTTCGATTATCGAATAGTCGAACGGTTTTTAGTTCATAGTCAAAGGTCGAAGTAGCCAAAAAAACATTCGAAATTCTACGTTTTTTTTTATTCTATTCCTTCACTCGAACTAAGTAAATGGGCCCCCTAATGTTTGTGTGATTGAACATTTGCTGTTAAATATATTAACACTGACTCTGTACTCTCAAAATAGAGTACTTTTACATGTAACCATATAGTTAACAATTAACACTAATGTGACTTTTCACTTTATGCATTGCCTTGTATACGTACCCTATATATATTTATGAAATAAAGAAAAGTTAAATTATTTTTATTTAAACCAAATGTGTAACTTCTGGGGAAATAAACTAGTGTAATGGCCAGCATGGTTTCATAACTAAAATGTACTGTGCTTGCCCCAGTTTTAATAGGTGCAGGGGTGGCCTGGGAACAGTGAAACAGATGATCATGTATTAATCAGAAGAAAGAGGAGTGCCAGCCTGGTGTAACATGTTAGCAATTGGAATCACTGAAGTGTCGGACAAATGCTCAGCAATTCTTATTTAATGTTTAATTGTAACTTACCTGATTGCTTATTTATATGCTTGATTAGGCCTTCTGTATTACAAAAAAGCTTCAGATGACCTTGCTAACTTGAATGCCTTAAATCCCAATCAAATATTTGACACTTAATTATTTCCTTTTTTCTCTATACAGGTATGGGACCTGTAATCCAGAACGCTCAGGGCCTGGGTTTTTCTGGATAATGGATCTTTCTGTAATTCAGGTCTTCTTACCATAAGTCTACTAGAAAAATCGTAGATGTCACTTGCATGCTGAACACAGGAAATTACACCAGGTAGACTTCTGCACAACTGTGTCAGATTTGCAATGCAATGTGCATGTACCTTTTCATTAGTTTTTGTTAAAACACACAGACACACAGTTAGCAATAATATCTGTCTGTCGTGCCCATTTACAGATCTTTTTCTGTCTGAAATTTTCAAACCATTTCTATCCCAGGACAATATTGCCAGACAAATCTGCTATTGTTCTCCCCATGAACTTTCTAATCTTTTTAATCTTGATGGTAACTGTGAATGACTACCTTAAGAATTTTCCCTCTGCTTCCATTGAGTGCAGCCCAAGTGGAATTTATGCACATGCACAGAAAAAATTGCAGCTCAGTTACCTCAATCATGACGGTTTCCTAAAAGAATCACTTTCATTGAAATCCATCTTACCGGGGTTTCCACATTAGGAAGTGGCATAACTGGAAATTGGGCAACCCAATAACTAAAAAAAATAACTGCTTTGCAGCCCTATGCTCAGCAAGCTCAGTTAATATTTGTAAGATTTGTACATTTTTAAAAGGAATAGAAAGAGTAATTTTTCACTTTTTAACATTTATTAATTGTTCACTTCATTCCCTATAAGCAGTGCTGCCCAACTGGCGGCCCGCGACTCTCCCCTTGTGTGACCCCCCGTATGAAAGTCTGCCTGCTGTGACTGCATACCTTGTGTAAATTCAGACAGTAACCTCCTGCATTGTTCACACCTGTAATCCCCCCTGCATTGTTCACAGCTGGAACACTCTATTGTTCACACCCCTAAAGCCCTGTACTTTTCCCCTTGCAGACCCAGACTGAAAGTACATATCTACATTTTTTTTTTTTTAGATTTTTTTTTTTAGATTGACCTATACTAGATATACATACCTACATTGTTCCCCTGTTTATACCTCATACAAACTGCTGGAGGGGCACCAGCATTGTGTCTCTGTATGTAGCACAGTAGAACTGTTCATCTTATAGGTCATCATTTTGTTTTCCTGTCTCCTGCCTGTATTCTGCCTTCCACATGCTCCCTGTGTGTGCCATCCCCTGCCTGTCCTATGCTCCCTGTGTGTGCTATACACCGTCTGCCCTATGCTCCCTGTATGTGTCATACTTTGCCTGTGTGTGCCATACTCTGCCTGCCCTACTTTTGCCTGTGTATGCCAAATTCTGAATGCCCTACACTGCCTGTGTATGCCATATTCTGCCTGTGGGCGGTAAACCTGGTGGGGGTTTGTTAGCATTTGGAAATTTAATTATGTGCTGGGGGTTGCTGTGCTATGTGAGGATGAGGTATATGGATTTAAGGTTATGTCTTAATATGGCTTATTATAAATTTGTTTAACATATGAGTGATCAGTGATATCTGTGCAGTGGACACAAATCATTTATTTTTTTTGGTGTGCTACCACCATTAATATGTATATGGCCTTAAAAGTTCTTGTGCTAATGTGGGTGTTGTCTAAAGTGGGTGTGGTTTAAAACAGGGCGTGGTCAACACATTATCAGCCCTCCACCACACAGGCCAGAAAAATTTGAACCCTCCGTACCACAGAAGTTGGACAGCACTACCCTATAGGATAAGGTTACAGTCCATTGTTACCACACTTTTTTGGAGGTGCAAATGGTTTAATTAATTGTAAATCCATTCCTGAAAAAAACTTGTATGGTTTTTAGGGTGATAACTCACCATCTGTTTATTATTCTTAATTACATGTTTTTATATACTAGTCATTTGTATTCAGTTTGCTGTAGGTAATCACTGCAGCACTATTTCTAGAGTTAAAATCACAGCAGCACTATTTCTAGGGTTCACATCACAGCAGTTATGGTTGTTCATGGTCTACTTTCAAATTCCAAATTATAAATGATCACTTGTGTCTCTTATTTAAACTTTGCATTTTATAATTTAGTTAGTGGCATTAAGCCCACAAATCTTTCACAACTCAGTTTCACAACAATCAGTCCAGAGGGAATTTGTCAGTTTAAGGAGTGTTATGAGTGCTGCAATAATATGTCCCACAAAGGCTTTCCTCCTGCCCAAATATTTGGCTAAAAGATATGTCCTCTGTAGAACTTGCTGAACCTGTTTCTGATGCTTGGGAACAGAAGACAAGATGACTCCTCTGAAAAAGTTGCTAAACTTGTTTTTAATATATTTAAAAGACAAATGCCTGGTTCAGAGACTCTAAAATGTTAAACACTTCCCTTTCCCTATCATAATAAAAGAAACCTGTATTCCAATGCAAAAACTGACCAGCACTCTTTTTAAAGTGAATATTGTACATAAAAGCAAGGTTTAGTTTGTATAAAGCAAGGTTTAGTTTGTATAAACACATACCAACAATTTGAAATGAAATGAAAAAACGCCGGATCAAAGCAAGGTTTAGTTTGTATAAACACATACCAACAATTTGAAATGAAATTAAAACGCCGGAACTGCTATGTTGAAACACAAGTGAAGAAACAGAAAAAAAATTCTATGCAAAATTTTAGGAGGACTACATCCACATATCAAAATTAATATGGCAGGTATATGATGAAAAGAAAATTAACTATATGAAAAAAAAATTCTAGCACAAATGCTGCTTTATACCCAAATACATTAAATTAATTGCATTTTTTGTGCATTTTTTTTATGCAGTTACAGTGCCTCTGACACGATACTACTGCGGAATGCAAATGTTTGCATGTTGCGTCTTCATTCAACAGTGTCGTGCAGCTTATGGACACAATCTGAAACTTTATTTAAGGCCTGTAGGCATCATTGTCCTATAGGATAGACCCCCACTCAACTGGTCCATAGAGGTTCTGGTCCATAGAAATCAACTACAGAAACTGTAAGTAAGTTCTGTGAGTGAGTTTACAGTTTTTGCAATTGATTTTTACAAATCTAAACCTCAAGGGTTTATTTTGGCTTGCTGTTGAATATGCTTTTTAAAAAAAACAAGTGTTTTCTTATTCTTCTATTAGGCTTCTGACAGATGTAAAAAGTGTACTACCTAAAACATTGCAAGGTTTTTGTTTTTGTAAAGGTCCCCCAAAAAAGCTCTTTAAAAAAACATTCAGCAGAGAGGCAGAGCAATTGAATTCAGAAAATGTCAGTGAGTAAAGTTCCGGGTGCAATCCCCCTTCATCAGACAGAAAGTGGATTGCCCCTGAAATGTTACATCTTTTCTGTTGTGCCTGTATTTTTCGTCTCCTTCAAGTGTTGGTGGAGTGCCGAACCCCCGCAATTTACTGAGCACCAGTTAGAATTAAGTGGAGAGGCCTGGATGTGCAGGTAAGGGACTTTCCTAACTTAATTTCCAGAAAACATTCCAAGAAGAAAGCAACTATATTTTATAATTTAAAAAATAATATCAATAAGAAATGATACAGAATTTTTTTTAAAAAAATGTATGCATTCAGTGACATCAGCAGAGCATCTTCACATGTGCAGTGAATAATTAGAGGCTTCAGACAAACAAATGCACATATGCAGTGACATAACTTCCGGTGGTGAGTGGGCACAATGACGTCACTTCCTGTGAAGTCACTGGCTCCGAAAAAACTTTCAGTTCCCATTTGGTCTGCCTCCCTCTGGGTTGACGTCTGTTATAAATAAGTCTTGTAAACCTTATAAGGCATTGGTGGCAGTGTACATAAATTGATACAGATTGGCACAGCAAAGTAAGAGCATATCAAACAATAACGGGGGGCTGACTGTGATTATTTTCATTGCTTTTTTTATGGGTATGTAGGGACCCATAGGGTTAATGTGCCCATGTGGCTTTAAATCCCTACACTTCCTGATCTCCCTAGTTGCTGGGCAGATGCCCATGTAGCTAGTTGTATTTTGCATAGTTGTGTTATTGGCAAAGAGCTGTTGTGGCCACTTCCTGTCACACTTTGGTATAGTGAGTGAGAAGGGGTGGATCTTCCTCTTTGGCTTATGGTGTCTTACCCATCTGGATGTTTCCAGGGAGCCTGGGTACACCAAGGCCCACTAAAGCCAGTTTGCCCTAGAAGGACCGGAACCTCTAGTGTGGAAGTTGGGGAGCAGGGACCTCGTGAATGCGGCTAGTGAGTTGCAGGAATATAATTGTAATAGTACTCTCTAGGAGAGTAAAACAAGTGATGGAAGATAGGAAAGAGCAGCTTTGTGCCATGTCAAGGAGGTGTAGCAGGGAGTCGCTTCCCAGGCTGTAAGATTTGCCTACAGTGAAGGGACCACAGTGGATAGGGTGTCAGGCTTCAGGTTCTTCTCCCTGACCACTCCACTGGGTGAGATCCAGACCTCGTGTGAGGTATTTCTGCCTAGAGGGAAGTTGTACTGCCTTGACTACATCCTTAGGGAATGCACCTACATCTACCTCTGATAAACTTACTGTCTGAGGTGAGTGCCTATATATATTCTGCAAATGCCTCTTTACTGATGTACGTAACCTGTGGATCATTTGTCTCTGACAAATAAAGTTATTTTGTTCTGTTTGATTTGCAAGAACCTCCTGGCGCCCATTTCTTTATTGGTGAATGCACAGTAGCCTATGGGGGTTTTAGTTGCACTACACCACACCTTCAATACCATTTGTGAAGGCCCTGCCTTAAGTGATCGAGTCCAGTGTAACCCATGTTCTAGTATACTAGATGATTGTTAAGCCCGTTAACCTGGATAGTCCAAAAATTTGTTACAGGTATGTTTCTATTTTAGATTATTTCAATCTGCTCTACAATTTAATGTAAAAATGACTTCACCTTCCCACAATGCAAAGAAAAAATTTTCTTTCATCTAATGACAATTTTCAAGAAGTAGCAAAAACACAAACATTAAATTTAAATTTATTTTGTGGTCACTATAATTCAGCACCTTTAAACATCAGGAAGGCCAAAATCTAATTATTTTATATTGGTCATTCAACAAATAATAAATATAGACCAGTAAGGATGTCTTCATCTATAACAAAGATATGTTTTTCATGCACTCACGTACTGATATCCAGTTATAGCCACTTCACATTAAAAGTTGTGTGTGACAAGGAAAATTTTAAGCCTGGTGCCCTCCTTCAGTCGGACACTAGTGAACACCTGGAAGGATGCATCAGTGTTCATTATTTACTATACTTTCTTAATTCACTGTATTTACTAAAAATTATGATATATAAGCTTTAACCCATTTTTGGAATGCCACTTATAATGATTTGTTATAATGTGTGAACATATACCATTGTATAGTAAAAGGCTTGGAATCAGTGAGATATTAATGACTTCTGTCGTCCATTACCATTTTCAGAAATAAGACTATTGCTTAAAATTGAGAAAAGGTTTATTATGTAAAGAAGAATGGTTTAGGGAAATTATATATAGGTATGGGAACTGTTGTACAGAATGCTTTGGATCTGGGGTTTTCTGGAAAAGGGATCTTTCTGTAATTTGGATCTCCGTCTCTCAAATCTACTAAAAAATGAAACTCAATAGTGTTGTCTTGCTTCTAATAAAGATTAATTACAGCTTAGTTTGGATCAATATACTGGTTAATTTACAGAGATCATTTTAAAATGAGAATTATTTGATTAAAATGGAGTCTTTGGTAGATGGCCCTCCTGCAATTTGGAGCTGTCTGCATAACGGTTTTCCAGATAATGGATCCCATACCTGTATTTAAATTTGAAACTCCTTTAGCTTGGTGGCACATAATCTTTTTTTCTTTCCAGCAAATTGTATCTTGATTTTGGTCAAGATTTAGGAGAGGAGTTCTAAAAATTTTGTTTTAGTGTCCTGGCATTACCATATTACCAAGTTTCACCAGGTGAAAATCATTCTATCCTATGGGAAAAAGAAAACCTAGCAAGTTGAGGTGAAGAGATGTTGAAATGTGAAAATGTACAATGGAAAGCTATATGAAACTCTGCAAGTTGAAAAAAACATCAATTTACCACATAATGCCTTGTTCTAAAAGGTTCACAAATAAAAAGTCTATATCATAAATTAAATATTTTTTGGGAAAACATTGAAATGTTCACAGCTCCTGCTGCTGAAGACTTGCTGGTGGAGCTGGGGTTCTGAAGGGTAGCTGAAGCTTAGCAACGTGTCTGGGCTGAAGTGATGTCACAAGCAGTTCGCGAATGGTGGGGCATGCTTAGGTATAGTGCCCGGTTGCAAATAATGCAGCTTTTGCGTTATGCACCAATATAGACACAAATTAGGCAAGTTGCATTGGGCAACAATTTTTGCTCTGTTGATGTTAGAATTGAGTCACAGTGTTAATAAAGGCAATAGCATATGGCTCGCTTGTTGCACCTCAGTAGTGAAACCCTGGGACTATCACAATGTTCAAGCTAGCAGAAATTCGAGGAGTTCCTTGCTTCAATATGTGCACTTGTGCTTCATTTATCGGAGCACATGGGAGCAAGTACCTTTTTAAATGCAATCAATGCACATTCAATTTAACATCCATTTGCTTATTTATCCTTTAAAAATATTAATAACTCAAAAATGTTGACAATCTATGTTTATGCCTTTTGATTATGATCTCTAGGTTTTAGGATACCCTTTAGGGCTTGAGTGCAAAGTCCAGAAACGTAAAGTTTAACCTCTCCAACACCTTTCACTTCACAAGTCAGTAGTCAGGCCAAGGATCAGGATAGTTAGAAATCACAAGCACATACGCAAACCACGCTTCGGCACACACGTGTAGCTCACACATGTAAAAATAAACTCTAAAGTGAGAGTTTAATTGCAACAGAATTCAGTTGCTTTACAATGGGAAAACTTTTGGTTGTTTGGGAGGAGAACCAGACATCCCCAAATTTAAAATCAAGATTCTTGTCCAACTTCCTTTTGAAACTGTAATCTCTGTATTTTATTTATTTATTCCTAATTGTCTCCATTGTCCACTTTTAATGTTCAGTTGCATTTCTTTCACTTTTACTTGGAAAAGTAACTAAATAAAACCATATGGAGGTTTCCATTTGTTTCCATTTGTTTCCATGACATTCATAAGAGCTGTGGCAGAGAATGAGGGTGAATAGTACTGATATTAGAGGCAGGCTTGCTAGTTTTGTGTTGCTTTCTTTTTCTTGCAAAGGCATTGATACAAACAGCATCACTGTTTTAGCATTTTTATTGTCCTATATTAACACCCAAATATTTCCTTACTACATGACAAAACAACTAAAAGCAGTTTAAAACAGATGTTTTATGTGTTGTAGACATGCCTTGTACCAATCCTCGGTCTTAAAAGATCTTGGTATGACTACACTTTTTAAAACAGAAAATGTATGATTGAGTTATGGTAATATACATAAATCTTTGGACAGAGACAACTTTTTTCTAATTTTGGTTCTGTACATTACCACAATGAAACAACTCAGATGTTAAACTGCAGACTTTCAGCTTAAATTCAGTGGGTTGAACAAAAAGATTGCATAAAAATGTGAGGAATTAAGTGCTCTTACAGACGAGCGTTTGAAGCTGCGGTCCCTTGCGTTCCGCTTTTATGCGTTCAGCCGCATAATAATGTAGGCGCCGAACGCAGGTTGAGACGCAACATGCTGCATTTTTCCTGCGTTCGGCACCTACATGTGCCTGTGTGAGTACAGCCCCAATGAATGTGTCTACTCCTGCGCTCCCCTGCGGCTGAACGCATAAAAACGGAATGCAGGGGAGCGCAGCTTCAAATGCTCGTCTGTAAGAGCTTTTTTTTTTAACACAGTCACTTTATTTCAGGGGCTCAAAAGTATTGGATTATTGACTGAAAGGCTATTTCATGGGCAGGTGTGGGCAATTCCTTCATTATGTCATTATCAATTAAGCAGAATTCAGAGGATTCCGAGTGCTGCAGCATGTATTTCTTGGAGTTAAAGGGGAAAACCTCATATTTCTCTGGTCAGTTTTTTAAAGGGGAAAACCTCAATTTTTTAGAGGAAAAAAAAAACGAATTTTGAGATTTATTATACCCCGAAGTTAAAAACAATCCAAATCCGAAATCCGAATACAGCTAAAACCTGTCAAAGTCATGTAGAAGTCAATGGCAGATTGTCCTTTTTACAATTTGAAGATGTTTCTTGACATCGTGATCTGCACTGGTTTTCGTTTGATAATCCAAAAAAGTCAAGGTTATCTGGTGAGTCAAGCATAAAACTTTGAAAAGTTGCGAGATTCGAATTGTCGCACAATTTTTTTGAGACTTTTTCTACAGTGACTTTTTCAATTCGATTTTTTTTTGATAAATTAGTTAAATATGTTGATGGGAGTTAGGTCCACTTTCTTCTAATAAAAAAATTAGACAAATTTGATACTTAGTAAATACCCCCATAAGTGTGGCAATAAAGAGTCCCCATACCTTGACCAGCTTTTAATGTAAGTGCAGAGTATACAAACATATACAAATGACTCCAACTATTCAGCATCTGTCTGCTGCTATGTACTGCCTCATATTCAGATTTGGTGTCAAATACTGTATTTGCTGTACCTTTTGCAAACAGGTGTATTATTTTGTACTGTCCAGACAGTTCAGCTAGCATATTCTGTTTGAATCTCCTTGTTCAACATGTAACATTAGTAGGATGTTCCCACAATACTTGGCTCTGGTCTTGCTGACGTTTGCAGTTCAAGAATACTCTTTGCAATTCAAGTTGCCAGTCCTGCCCTCTGAAAGACACTCTCATCTGAAAGAAAGAGGTTATTAAAATTGGTAAGCACTGATTAACACGTACAAAGTAGTTGAATGCTGAATGCTTGGGCCTTAAATAATGATCCAGAGGTAACACATTTTATTTGGTTAATTTATTTTTAGTCTATACCATATGTGTATACATTCTTTCAAGACATGTTTATCCATGGTTTACTTAGTGATCTAAAGCACAGCTCCAATGGTAGTAGCTACTATATGTGAGAAAAGAATATATGTTTAAATGTTGCCAATAACAGTACTGCTGAAAACATAATTGAATGCTGTCTTGTGACTGTTACAATTAAAATCATAAGGAGGTGCCTTTGAATGTAAAGCATCAATTCAAAATACATGTTTTATATGTGTTTTTAAAGCAAAAGCACGTGTATTTTAGTGAGCTTAACATGCATTTCTCTTTTATATAACTGACACCAGTTTAAAAAACAATGTAGCATGTTGCATTAAAAATACATTAAGATGCAGATCTAAATGATCATTTTTGAAAATCCTATACGTCATCTTTATCTAAAAGTCAATATTGCATCATGACTAACATCTGTAGCATGCCTAAGTGTGATATACAAAGTAAACAGGAAATAGTAATCTCATAATGCCATGTACGTAAAACAATATAAAGCAATACATAGTCCATCAAAATCTAGTGTACATATTTTTAAAAAGTATATATTGTGATATTTCTGTAGGGCTGTAGGCAGTACTAAAACCTCCTATAACATCATCACTTCCCTATAGTTTATGGTAGTCTTGCCTAATGCATAATCCATAATCTTTGAAAAATCTGTGACCTTAGTAAAATTCTGACATCTGGGATATGCAACCATAGAGAGCTACAAGTATCAGACACGTGTTATATAGTATGTCACCTTGGGCAAACAGTGTCCGGTTTTGTACATATTTAAAACATCAAAGTGTCTTGCTGGGCACAGAACTGTCACTTGGTTGCATACCCAGTCAAGATCATATCTCCCCACAAA
Source organism: Xenopus laevis (assembly GCF_017654675.1). NCBI lineage: Eukaryota > Metazoa > Chordata > Amphibia > Anura > Pipidae > Xenopus > Xenopus laevis. The sequence goes on along the minus strand of NC_054379.1, from coordinate 58,212,948 downwards.
TATGTGCACAGTTGAGTAAGTCACTGCTAATCCATCCTGCACCCTAGGGACACAAAATTAAGGGAGTAACAGACTTCTGAAAACTACATAGGTTTGGCATACATAGGTAGCAATAACAATACATTTTTAGCCTTACAGAGTATTTGCTTTTTAGTCAGCGACACCCATTTGAAAGCTGCAAAGAGTCAGAAGAAAAGGGCAAATAATTCAAAAACTATAAATAATGAAAATCAATTAAAAAGTTGCTTAAAATTGGCCATTCTATAACATACTAAAAGTTACCTTAAAGGTGAACCACCCCTTCAAGGTTCCCTGGACACGTGTAATATAAAAAATATCCTGCCCTATGCAAATTGACCTAAGCACGAAGTTTCACTAGACACAAATGAATGCTACCGCATCTTCGCTAAGAAATGCTCGCACATTTCAATGAATTAATGTATTCGTAGCATATCTGCGCCTGGGGAAGTGGTGAGATGGGTGCGAAGCTGGCGAAAAGTCCATTACTGAGTCTACAACAAAGTCTACAACAAAGTCTTTAAAACTTTAAATAAGCCCAATACAATTATTTTGCTTTAAATAAGGATTAATTATATATTAACTGGGATCAATTCTGTTTTATTATTACAGAGAAACGGCAACATATATTTAATAACTTCATTAAAATGCAGTCCATGGGAGATAGCCTTCCTGTAATTTGGAGCCTTCCTGTAATTTGGAGCTTTCTGTATAACAGGATTCCATACCTCCCAACTGTCTCGTTTTTCGCGGGACAGTCCTGATTTTCACTGAAATGTCCCGAGTTTTTGTTTGATACAAAGTTTCTAAAACTTAATTAAACAAGAGGCTTTTTGGCTGAGAGCCCAGAATACTCAGTGCCTACACTTAGATACATTTATAACAATTTAAGCTAAGCAAAGATACAATTGTAACTACTTAAGATAAGCAAGTCTCTTGGGAGAACTAAGACGTACATCTTTATTAGAAAAACTGAAATAACACATACAAATGGCCCTAAAACCCCCAGAAATGTGTTCAAACTTTCCATAACCTGCAAAATTTTGTAAAATAGACATGTTATTTAGGGGGTATGATCACAAAATGGGCATAGTCAAAAAAATTCCACACGCTACACCACTTTTGTCCTATATGATTTTCAAATGTTGGGAGGTATGGCTTCTAATTTAATATACAGAGTACCATCATACTTATTTTCCCCCTCTTACCATTTTACTCTCTGTTTCTGCTATTATTGATCACAATACATAAATGTTTTCTATATATGCCAGTTGGCATGGCACACTTATTAAAATCACACACTCAGTTGGGATTTATATGACAATGCTGTTTAAAAGCAGTCAATATGCAACCTGTGTATGACTCAATTGTTTGTTCTAAATATTATCATTATGGTGGTTTGCTGCAATAATTGCTGAAATTACATTTCCCAGCATGCCTTGGATTAGTAACAGAGGAGTAAATAGGAAAATGCCAGCTCCCAGTGAGGTGACGCAGGTAAACATGTTTGTTTCTTGCACTGTACAGTTGTATGATGGGCAATGGGCAAAACTTAACATGAATTAAACATGTAAACTGTTTTTATTTTTAACAGCTGGGACTAAATGAAATGTGTTATTTGTTTCCTACAAACAGTGTTCAACCCTGGATACATTACCCAAGGCTATGGTTTTCAAACAATCTCATACAGTTGTAAAAAGAATGCATTCATTAACTGGGCCTGCCCAAGAAAAAAAAAGTCTGCGTATGTGTACAGAGTGTACGTGACTAAACCTTTAAACTTCCTCTTTTATAAGACATCACATGATGAAAAGCAATTACAATTCCTGCCTTGTGTGTTGCTTTTGCAAATTTCAGACGCATTGCCTCACCCAGGAGCTTTTCTCATAAAGGCAGCTCAGCGACCTCATTGGAAGGATTCCAATCTCTTCTTGCTGTGACTGTGGTTACACAATAACAAAGGTCATGTTTGTTACCTTTACATGATTAAATATTGCAAACTAGGCAGGGATGTCAAGCTCTGGTAACTGAAATTAGCTAACATTTAGCTATTATTCCAGGGGAGGAAGTAGAATAATAATGTGAAAAACAGAAGTACAATGCAAACTTTGCAAAATAATTGCATTAGATTCTGTTATACATATACATTTTATGGTATACAGTCAACAGAATAAGAGATTTAAATTAGATTAGTCTGCAGCACATGCAGGGAGACAAAAGAATATTTTAAGATACTCTTGTCTCTTATGGCAAAATGACAGAAAGCAGCAAGGTGCCCCAAGACATTACTATGTAGAACACAAACTGTACCTTAGGACCATCATTAAACCCTGCCTGTTGGAGTGAGTCACGAAGAACAGTATGGCCTCACTCTGTTTGCCTCAACTAACGCCAACTCTCCATTCACAGAATGAAGGTCAGTGAGATTTACATGATCTGGTCTTGTTACAAGAAAGAACCAGCAACATTAAAGCAAAATGTTGTTATTCAGAAAACCAAGCATTATGCATAGCTCTCTATCAATAAATCATGGGAATAAAATGAATAATGAAGTGCTGATATGTATTGTACCCACACCTGTAATGAATAACTGCTCAATTCTGGTTACTGGTCATGTAAAAGCACATTCCTTTATAAGTGGTTAACAAGTGGCATTTAGCACTAGTAAACATCATTCCTTACAACCTGAAAAAGATCAAAAAAGTGGCAGTAGCATTTTAGGAGTTGGAAAGGCTCAGGAATAATTGCATGACCTTTTTATATGCATGGGTACTGTTCATTCCAACAACAGAACAGATCTGGTGCATTATGGACATAAAGTAGCCTTTTGCTTGATTTTATGGTCTTCAGCTAGTGCTGGTACAGCATTAAAACATGACACTACCAAAGGTAAGGAAACCGGTATGTGTCCTAAGAAGATTCTGGATCCCTGCCAACGTCCCCTCTAATTCCTTTTTTGTTATGTGCACAAAACAATATTTTGTGCACACATTTTAAACTTGTATGCTTTGTATACATATATAATACACAAAAGCCATGAATATCTTGTAAATTATATCCTTATAAACGGTGAGTTCTGATGTCATCAGTTATAAACGGTGAGTTCTGATGTCATTTCTGTCACATAACTCACTGAAACGTGTGTATTATAATAAATAAAGTAGCCCCAGTTTCAAAATACGAGGATATTAGAAGTTACCTCGGATTTCCATGACCTCTTCCACGGCGTCGTGTTTTTATATGTCATGAAACTCCTCTGTAACACAAAATAGTTTATTTTCCCACTCAATTCTTTGTGTGTACCACAATTTGTTTTTGAGTGTGTTATGTGCAGGTTCAGAGCATGAACATTGATCCCCACTGAACACTAAGGAAAGAATATGAGATGTTACTAAATAATAGGACATGTTTCAGGTCACTTCATTGAAAATAATTGCAGATAAATATTGCAGACTTCAGTGATGGCAAGGGGGAACTAAAAAAACGATCTTGTTACCAGACCTGTGAATAATACACGGCTTTCAAAATCCTCACAGAAATGTGCTTAAATTGTGTAACTAGCAGCAAGCATGAACTCGATGCGTGCATTGGTTAACACATCCACTAGAACTTTGGACGTTGAAATGTGTCAGTGCTTGAAACCTGAGCCGAAGGGGAGCAGGATATTTACTTTTCTGGAAATTCCCAAGGACATATCCAGATGCAGTACTAGTCAGCGAAATGTCTAGAGAACGGCAACATAAAAAAATCCCTTGTGTAACAGGAGATATTGTTTTTTCTTACCCCTTGCAGGCAAGCATTTCATGTCGCTGATACGTCAGCAGAAACACAATCCTGCTGTCGCACCTACAATACAATCGGCTCTTTGTAACGCGCAGTTTAGATATTTTTTTCTCTCATCGATCCCAGACATGAGAAACATAACCTGGCACAGGTTCCAACTTCCGCAATATAAATATTGCTATTTGCTTACTTATATAACAACAATCCACCCACAACATGTTGAAACTTCGGCTCCATTGAAAAGAAATATATTAACTCCCCAGCGTGTTGAAATACGAAAAGAAAACGTAACACGCCCAAGTACTAGAAGAGAAAAGCTGCACATCGTATATTCCTGGAATCCGGCTAACCTTTTACAAGCCACAATTGGAACAAGTTAGCGCTAGTGCAGAAAGCAACGGCCCCGCGGGAATAGAATTTAGGACACAAATGTATTCGGGTTTTTTCGCATTAATGTTTCATACTAGTTTCGGTAAATAACTGAGGGCAATCAATAACAATAATGTTTTTTGTTTGTTTGCCACGTGATCCAAAGCAGGCCAGGTTATATAAAGCTCCCAGCAGAGCGCATGCTATATTTGGATGGCTCCGCGCTACAGAAATGATAGCTGCTATTAGCAGTGAGAGTGGTGACGCAGCACTGACATTCTCGCTCTCCTTGGAATGTCAGACTCCCAGTGCCACAGGCACGCAGTCATATAAAAACTGCGCATGCTCAGACCCAAACCCCAGCAGCATTGGCAATCTGCCACCTTCTCTAAAACACCGCTCCCCCACCCATCCTCTGGCTCACGTAAACAAGCATTGCGTTATCATGCTCAGCATGGAAGACCTTGAGGGGGGAAAGCTTCTAGCGATCGATGGAATGTGGATTTGAGATTTTTCCCAGACCTTTTAGATGTTAGGTACCCGGTGATTCACAGAGCCGCGAATATAAATATACTGGGTAGAATGTCTTACTGTAAACAGAAAAAAAGTCTGCTTGACAAAGAGCCCGTGACTCATTGAGCTGCAATGTTATTTGCACACAACCACCAGTACCCAGAGATAAAATCTGGGCAAAGTCCTAGGTGCTTGGAACCCGTTAAACTGTGACTGAAATAAAGAATGGAAGCTTCAGGTAGCCCTTTGCTGAAACAACAGCGATACATTATTAAACATCCGGGGGTGGGCGAATTGTGCAACTGTAATAAAAGCAAGCACTGTCTTGACTGCACCAAAGGCCGGTTTACATTTGGAATCACATGATTTACTAAGCATCCACCGTCGATACAGGGATAGTGTATTAACCTCTGTTAGGGGGCTATAGAGTCAAGCTTTGATAGAAACTGGATGATACAGTGTATGTGTATAATGGCTTGGGGTTCTAGGGTGAGTCGGAAAGAGGAGTGCTACAGTGCTGTCAGTCACTGCGCATATGGGTAATTGTCCAGATAATTATTAGTGCTTCCCGTCTTTACGCCACTGTGCAAATTCAGCTGCATGTGGGGGTTCAGTCTGCAACACCTGATCTGTATTGAGAGCCTTGCTGTGACGTTTAAGATTTCGGTGACTCAAGTCTTGTTTCATTAGAAGCTTTGAAGTTTCCCTCATCATGAATCATTACGGGAGAGAGGGGGTTAAGGGACAGGGACTAGCGCCCCCTCCCCCCAGCACACGCTGCAATTGCAATGTGTTTTGTTAGCCGCTCTCTGCTCTGACCTCGCTCTTTTCCTGCTAACTCAAGCGCCCTTGGCTCAGTGATTCAGCACCCTTAATACCAGGGAGGAAAATAAGACACTCTCCATATTTAATTGCTGAAGCAATGGAAACAATAACAAACATACAGGCTGGCTAGATACGGAGTTTACAAAGCGGCCAAATAATAGTTAAAGAGTGTCCATTGGGAGAGGGCGGGCCTTGCCCGAAACTAGTGCACATTAGAGGGAGGGTGAGGAACAGGATATTTCTGTAAGGACTTTGCTTTTCCTCGACTCAATGCCCACTGGTTAAATCATTATTCGCCTGATTTTTTTTCCATTCACTTCGAGGGACTCACCGACTGGCTCCCTGGAACTAAATATGCCATTTTGCCACTCACTTTGGTCTGTTTGAAAATAAAAAGCTATTATGGTGGGATTTACCTTGTCACCATGTGGCCCCTTCTAAGGTGTCAGTGGATAAACCGCTCAACTTGCACATAATATAACCCCCCCCCCCCATAATACTTTACCGCGCGGAAAGGAAACACCTGTGTAGTTCAACCTTGCGGAATTCTGCGTTAAATCTGCAAAATTCAGGTTATAGGTATCGGGCTGCCTTTGCCACAAAATGTATTATGAATTAACTTCTGTGAACACAATTATTAAAGCCTACGTTTGCATCACACGCATCCAAGTCTCTCTACCTCTCCCTCCCCTCCTCATTTCTCTCAGCCCTTGCAACAGGGCATAGTAACTGAGTCAGTGCTTCTCGTCTTGTTGCAGCTCTTGTTTGTTGTCTTGGCAGCAGTTCAAAGGAGAAGGGAGTGGGGGGGAGAAAAGGGTGAAGAAGCGTGGGCGGGTACGTCAGTAACACTTACTGCGCCTGCGCGGAGGGGGTGGTGGTTGGCCGGGGACTGTCGAAGAATCAAGTAAACAGAGAACTTGGAATCACAACGGTTGGCTCGACCGTGACGTCACCACCCTTAGCAGAGCTGCTAGCAGAAGAGGTCTAAGAGAGGGAGGCGGGAAATAAAAGCAGTTGGTTTGGCAGCTGCATAATTACAGTTCTACGTGAGGACATTTTCCCGTTTCACTTCGACGACAAATTATATTTGTACACCGCTCGCCAAGTGCAGGAAGGGGTTAATGTCCCGAGTTGTTGTGAGCTCTTGGCAGTTCAGGCAAGGGGGGCCCCTCTGGTGACTGAAGCAACAGCCTATCACCGGGCCGCCTCCCCTCCCCCTTCTCTCCCTCCCTCTCTGGAGCTGTGCAGCTGAGGAAAGCGAGAGAAGGGAGAAGCACCAGAAAAAAATATATAATAATTCCTCCTCCTCCCCTGGATCCAGAGCTGGGCGTAGCGTGTATGCTTCAAGCCGGAATCGCCAGCAGCAGCAGCCGAGGCGGAGGGCGCCGCCGCCGCCCCTCGAGGCTGAACCCGACCATTTTGTTTCTAGTGGAAGGATTAGAATACGATTTTCAAAACACGTACTGGAAAGGGAATTGTGCCCATTTCCAATTCTGGAATCTATATTTACTGGACAAATACTAAACGGTGGATTATAATTTTTTTGTTATGTCGTCCGCGACGGTGGCTGCCTCCCGGCGGCAGTCGTGTTACCTTTGCGACCTGCCCCGCATGCCATGGGCCATGATTTGGGACTTCACAGAGCCCGTGTGCCGGGGCTGCGTCAATTATGAAGGGGCCGATCGCATTGAGTTTGTTATCGAGACGGCTCGTCATTTGAAGCGGGCACACGGATTCCAGGAGGGCAGGTCCCCCGGGCCTTCGCCTTCATCCTCCTCGTCATCTTCCTCCTCCTCTTCAGTCAAGCCGCAGCTCAGCGCAAAGGAGATGGCGCAGATCGGGCACACGATGGGGGGGCCCGAGGGGGTAACGCGGACCTCGCAGCAACCCCCTCCTCCGCAGTGCCTGGACCGGTACTCGTTGGAGAGACCGCCGCCCCCTCGTCTGGGTTCGGAATATGGCTTGGGCAGGCAGGTAAACGGCATCCTTTTACCAAACGGTTTCCCGAAGCCAGAGGAGCCACCGGAACTAAACCGGCAAAGCCCTAACCCGCGCAGGACTAGCACTGTGCCTCAGTCCCTTGGCGCACTTATGAACGGAACTCCCATGGGCAGCGCTCGGGCAACAATCGGGCTCTCTGGGGCCTCTTTGGTGGCAGCTGCCGCCGCCACCACCTCTGCGGACCTGTCTGGCAAGCGGCCGGGTTCTGTGTCCAGCAGTGAACACGATGGCAAGGAGAAGCACAGGGCCGATAGCTATTCCGAGCTGGGCGAGAACCACAAGAGCAGGGCCGAGGAGTGGATCAGCAAGCCCAAGACGGTCAGGGACACGCTGATGGCCATGCAGCACAGCCACTCGCCCTTTGACTCCAAGTTCAAGAAGGACACCGGGCCCGGAAGGGTGCTGAGCTTTGAAGCCAACAACCCCGTTTCCAAATCTGGTATGACTTTCTCCAATGTGTGCATGGTTGGCACCTAACCTGTAGCGAGTGAAAGTCTTATTTCCTATAGTAACTAGTAGAGCTTTGTATATGGTCAGGAACTCGGGCCTGTACTCTTACTGCGTGCGGGTTCATGCAAAATGGTGGGATGATGAGGGAAGTGCAGACATTCCTGCGCTGCGTATTAGCACACGTCTTGGTGTATGAGCAGTGCTGCCATGTGCGGGACATGTCGGCACCGAAAGGGTGCACCCAGCACACTGTGCCCTGCCCTAAAGTCAGACTCTCAGGGCTGGGACACACTGGGCGATTTGGGGAGATTTAGTCGCCTGGCGACTAATCGCCGCGACTTTTCTCCCCGAATGCCTCCCCTCGCTCTGCGCCTGGCTAAAATGAAAAATCGCCTGCGCTAATCACACGCGGCGATTCGTTTTCCGAAGTCGCCCGAAGTTGCCTCACGAGGAAACTTCGGGCGACTTCGGAAAACGAATCGCCGCGTGTGATTAGCGCAGGCGATTTTTCATTTTAGCCAGGTGCAGAGCGAGGGGAGGCATTCGGGGAAGATTGGTCGTGGAAAGACGCGGCGATTAGTCGCCAGGCGACTAAATCTCCCCAAATCGCCCAGTGTGTCCCAGCCCTCAGCATACATGCAATGTGTGTATCTGCTGACTTAGCGATTTACAAGGGTCGGGGACTTGTAAAGTTTCTCATGTTCAAGACATTCTCCCCTTCTCAGTCTCCTTGCAACTACTGTAGCTTTTTTCTCTCGATCTCTTAGTCTATAAACTTTTGTTAGACTTTGTGACGGTTTTGATCGGATTAAGCACTCAAGGGATATGATTGAAGTCTAAGCTTTCATGGTTTGTTTTAGATATTCATTCTTTGGACCGCTTTTGGGCATTATCAGGTTCCACACACTTGTATTCTTATTTATGACCTGCTAATTGTAAATGTAATTAGTTTTCACTTTCATGTACTTGGATTCATCTGTATTGTTTTTGGGGAAATCAATTTAAACTTCTGGAAGGTGAATTCAGTCATGAAATATGTTGTTGCTCAGCATTTGCCTTGCTAAGTTGTTGGGGACTGAATTGCTGAATACTAAATGGCTTGCGGTATGAACATTTCTTTCAGAATAAAAAATTTGTTATTCTTCTAGTTTGTGTCAGAAGCAAAGCGTAATCTTTTTAGATGCAATGGAAATTTCCGTGCGTGTAAGATATCATTCCACATTTCTCAGTCATTTCTTTGCTGTAGACAGAATTAGTACTTCACTGTAAGGAGTAGGAGCCATCTAGTGAATATTTGACAAATCTTTCATGGATGGTTTTTCTTGTATGGACCTGTTTGCCTGCTCCTTGTGTTAAGACATTTCAAGATTGTCCCATCACACATACAGACTTAAACATAGTACTCTCAAAAGTCTAATCCATTGCAGTGCTTACATATATTCTTTATGCGATTGGGAATAATATGTGTAGTGTAACTTTAGGAAGAAAATTAAGTTGATGTGGTATATAGTGTGAACACTTTGCAGGTAGTTTAGAATCTGCCAGTTGTTTTTAGATTGTTCCCCAGAAATAAATACTTTTTTCAATTACTTTATATTTTTTTTACTGTTTTTTTCCCAAAATCTAAATTTAAAGTTGAATGTTCCTGTTTCTGGTGTTTCAGTCTGGCAGCTCAGTAATTCAAGTGCAGACTATAAACTGTTACAACTTTGCAACTTTTAGTTGATACATTTTTCCGCAGTATCTCTGGAGTATTAGCAACTATTGTATCAATTCTAACAGCTGCCTGTAATGAAACCCAGAGATTTTGCTCAACAGGGACAAAGATAAGAAATGTATCCGCTAAATGTATCCATTTAGAACAGTTTACAGGGTCGTCGACCCCCTTCCCAGGGCTGCTTCAGAAGGTGAATATTTTACACTTCAATATTAGAAAAACAGTCACACATAGAAAATAGAAAAATCACTGGAAAAAGTCATTATTTCTGGTGATCTATCTGAAAACTAGTTGTTTGAAGATGAACCACCCCTTTAACGTCTCCTCTGTCTTTTGTAGTGAAAATGTTAATTCAGCCATCAAACTGATTGTGATTCTCTACCTTATCTCTATTTTTTTTTTTTTTTTTTATTATTGGTTTTGCCTGCCCATTTTAAAATGGGGGCATTTCTGAACAGATCAGTACAATTTATGAAGACCATTGTAAACATGGCAACCATTGTGGGGGGGGGGTAGGTTGTGGAGATCAGTCATTCTATTGTTGATGTCATCCACCTGTCTGGTCTGATTTCAGTTGCAATTTTTGTTTGTGAAGTAATGATGTAAGTACAGATCACATGTCCCTAGCCTTATTTGGGGAGGGGAGATCTCATAGCTTGTTGTGACTTGATTTGCAGCCTCTGCATTTTACCATGTGTCGGTACCTTTGCAGGCCGCAGTAGTGTGTCATGAATCATTTCTTAGCATTACTCAGGGTCTTTATATATACACGCACACACACACACCACCGAATCCAGGATTCCACTTTTTCACACACACACTAGGGATGCACCGAATCCAGGATTCAATTCAGCCGAATCCTTCAGCCTGGCCAAACCGAATAAAAATCCTAATTTGCATATGTAAATTATGCAAATTTTGTTTTCCAGCCTGCTTGTTAATACAGCTGCTGACTTGCTGAAATCAAGGAACTTAGAAGAATAGCTTGTGATTTATTGGTCAGATATGAGGATTAATTGGTTTTAATAAATTTTAAGAATGTGGACCAATTTTTAGAGTAAAAAAACCGTAATAGAAAGCATGAGGTGGATGGTTTCTGTTAACAGCTGCAAAATGGGAATTTCCAGTAAATGCTTTTGAGGGTTTTGCTCCTTAATTAGAAACAGCAGCTGTAGATGGCAAGGCACATGTCATACAGTATTTGTTCTTTTGGCTGGCTAAGAAATACATTAAATTAAATAATTTGCCTTTTTACAGGTATTCTCAGATTACATTTATATTTGCATCTTGTGCTAAGATTTCTTTTATGAAAAGGTCTTTGTTAAATGACTTAACTGGACTAGGCAAAGGCAATCTTTGCATGGACATACCAGTCATACCTGCTGCTTATCAATGTGTTTTCGCTAGAGCTGAATCCTGATCTTTGTATTGTTTATCTGCATTTGAGTTCAGGCAGTTGTTTTTTGGCATCTACACACCCTACTGCTCATACAGTTTGATACATTGTTTTCTTTTGACCTTTTAGGCTCATGGCATGCAGGACATATTCTCCGTCAGCGTTTTTCAGCTTGTGGAAAAGCTTCCTAATCCTGCCGATGAGCCTGTCATTCGTTTTAAAGAACCAGTAACATCAAAAAATTTAAGTTTTTTTTTTTTAAAGTAATAAAAATATAATTCAGTGTTGCCCTGCACTAGTTAAACTGCTGTTTTTGCTTCAGAAACACTACTATAGTTTGTATAAATAGACTGCTCTGTAGCCTTTGGGGCAGCTATTTAAAGTAAAAGGGCTCAAGTTACATACAGCAGATAGCAGTTCAGCTACAACATATTTTTATTATTTCAAAACACTTCAATTTTTTGGTGTTACTCTACCTTTAATGGGAGCCACCTGTTACCAGCGTTACAGGTGACAGGCAGTTTCCATTAATACTAATGACAGGCTCCTACACCAGGTTTGTTCACCTGATAATACATCCCATGTACAATGATAATATTTCCATTTTTTATGTGTGGTCCCTTACAGATAATGTGATGGCAAAGTAGAAAATGCATTTCTGAGTGTAATAGGGAAAAGTGTGGGAGTAAGAGACATTCCTATGTGTATTCACTGGCTGATGTAACCCTGCGTGTTTTGTGTCCTTGATTTTGTGTTTTTTTATGGAGCTTCATGCAAGCCACCTGTTTGGACTGTAGTACTTAAAGGAGAACTAAACCCTAACGATGGCTATGACTAAAAATGCCACATTTTATATAATGAACTTATTGCACCAGCCTAAACTTCCAACTTCTCTATAGCAGCAATGGTCCAGGACTTCAAACTTGTCACAAGGGTTCACCATCTTGGAAAGTGTCTGTGACACTTACATGCTCAGTGGGCTTTGAGCAGCTGTTGAGAAGCTAAGGTTAGGGGTTGTCACAAATTATCAAGCAGAAAATGAGGTTGGTCTGTAATGTAAGCTGATGCTACAGGGCTGTTTCTTAAATTCTGATGCTAGTTGCTCTGGTTTCTGTGCTGCCATGTAGTTATTATCTGTATTAATTCCTAATTAGCCTTATATTGTGACATTTCTATTCTATGTGTACTGCATATTGTGAGTGGATCCCTAAGATCAGTGAGTGACAGCAGCACAGAGCATGTGCATTGAATCAGCAGAAAAGATGAGCAGCTACTGGCACATCTTTGGAGACACAGATCTTTACTGCTAAAGGGCTGTGATTGCCTTTGGCTGCTACAGAAGCCTCCTTTAAATGGCATCTTTTCATTTTGGAATAATCCAGTGGCACGTGTTGGAAGCAAGCATTTTTTTTTTCAGAACTATAAAGTACAGAAGTCCATTTTCACTATTTTGATTTTGAAGCGAGTTCAAGCTGAAAGTAGTAGAGGGCAACAGAAAAATATTGCCATGGAGCCCTATAAAGCTTGCAGTGTTGCTAAAGAGCTACTCTTGCAGAATTTGCCAGAAGTGTTTTGAAGGTGAATTACATCTTAGGGTAAGGTCACACCTGGAGATTCGGGGACATTTAGTTGCCTGGCGACTGATCGCCTCTTCTTTGGGGGTGACTAATCTCCCTGAACGGCTTTCTCCTGTCTTCCGCCAGCGGAATGGCAGTCGCGGTGCTTCGTTTTCTGAAGTTTCCTCACGAGGAAACTTCAGATGACTTAGAAAGATGAAGCGCCGCGAGTGCCATGCCACAGGCGTTTTTTCACTTAATCTCCCTGAATCTCCAGGTGTGACCTTACCCGTAGATAGGGTTGCCACCCGGCTGGTATTTTACCGGCCTAGCCGGTAAAACAACTGCCAAGGCCCGGGGCCGTTATTACAAATTTAACGGCAATGTAGCTGCCAGTAAATCTGTAATACCCCTATCAAAAGCCCTGAAAACTCACCTTCTTTTCCAGCGTCTGTCCAATCGCGTGTCGTGGCCCGCCCCTTTGACGGCAGGACACGCCCCTTTCTTCCCTCCCTCACCACGGCCGGTGGAAATCTTTTTGAAAGGTGGCAACCCTACCCGTAGAGTTTTTTTAAACCTCCCCCCCATCATCCACCATTACCTGGGTATTTTTGGTTATATTTTGTTTTGGTTTTTTTCTGGTCTTTAAAGGGGTGGTTCACCTTCAAACAACTAGTTGTTTTCAGATAGATCACCAGAAATGACGACTTTTTCCAATGACTTCCTGTTTTCTATGTGTGACCGTTTTTCTAATAATGAAGTATAAAGTGTCATATGTCACCTTATGTAGCAGCTCTGGGAGGGGGGTCGCCAACCCGTAAATTGTTCTAAATGGATACATTTAGTTGATACATTTCTTATCTTTGTCCCTGCTGAGCAGAATCTCTAGGTTTCATTACAGGCAGTTGTTAGAATTGATCTAATAGTTGCTAATACTCCAGAGATGCTGCTGTTTGCAATGTTGCAAAATTGTAACATTTAAGAGTCTGCACCTGAATTACTGAGCTGCCAGATTGAAACATCAGAGACAGGAACATTCAACTTTAAATTTAGATTTTAGAAAAACAGTAAAAAATAAATAATGGAAAGTAATTGAAAAAAGACTTTATTTCTGGGGAACAATCTAAAAACAACTGAATTGAAATAGTGTTTGGAAGGTGAACAACCCCTTTAATAGCTCAAAGTACAAATGTTTAAAATAGTCACTGTCCTATGTGGGTAATCTGTCAAATAAGGGCTTCCAGGCATATTGCACTGGTAAAGTGTGCATGTTGAATCATAGATTTAAATATAAACACATTCTTATATCTATATTAATCTTGTTCCCCTCTCACTATATTCCAGGTGCCCGTGGTGGTAGAAAAAGGAAAACCTCACCAGAACCAGAAGGGGAAGGTGGCTCTGTTAAAATAAATGGAGAAGGACAACCATGGTTGCCAGCAACAGAGAGCCTAAAAATTTCTACAATGGCTAGCCCATCTTTTATATCCCCACCTTCTACTGTTTCTCCTCATTCCAACCGTACAACACCACCAGAAGCTGCACAAAATGGGCAGTCTCCCATGGCTGCTCTGATATTAGTCGCTGATAATGCTGGTGGCAATCATGCATCAAAAGATGCAAACCAGGTGCATTCTACAACAAGAAGAAACAGTAGCAGTCCACCATCCCCATCTTCTATGAACCAAAGAAGAATGGCTCCCAGGGATGTGCCAAGCCAGCTTCCTAGTGGAGGAACATCATCCCATGCAGGAATGGAACAAGGGCTTCCTCAAAGCATTCCCGACTCTTCTATACCAAACAGTATACCATTGTGCTGCACTCTTTGCCATGAGCGTCTTGAAGACACACATTTTGTACAGTGCCCTTCCGTACCTTCTCATAAGTTTTGTTTCCCATGCTCAAGGCAAAGTATTAAACAACAAGGATCATCTGGAGAAGTATATTGTCCAAGTGGGGAAAAATGCCCCTTGGTGGGATCAAATGTACCATGGGCCTTTATGCAGGGAGAAATTGCCACCATTCTTGCTGGGGATGTAAAAGTGAAAAAAGAACGGGACTCTTGACTTTCTTTTTAGCTTGGTAGCCACCATTATCTCTAACTAAAACTTCTTGAGTTGTGTGTGTGTGTGATATATATATATATATATATATATATATATATATATATATATATATATATATATATATATATATATATATAATATATATATATATATATATATATATATATATATATATATATATATAATATATATATATATATATATATATATATATAATCTCCAAGACAAGGGAAATGTAGACTGCATAAACATGGCTGTATAATTTTTAATTTTTGAATACATTGTGTTTCTATTTTTGAAGACAAAGGTATGTACTGATTCAAAAGGTATTTCCTCTTTGTTAATGTTATTTGCAAGTATTTGTTCTTATCCAGTGACAGTTACTGTTCAGTGTAGGCTGTGACTTGAGATGCTTTTTAGAGCACTTGGAAAAACAGAAATGCTTTTAGCTGTATTTGTATGCACTTGTTAAAAATGCCAAATACATTTTATGACATTGTAAATTGTCTCTGGTTGCTCATTTTGAAGTCCTTTACTTTGAGATTATGCTTTTTTAATTGTAGAATTTATTGCTGTAATTTGAACCACTGGGTAATGATTATTAAAAAAAAAAAAAAAAAAAAAAATTCTTGTTCACCAAAGCACTATTCTGAGTATGATGATTATTTGCTTTTTTTCTTTTTTCTTCTCGCCACAATATTCTTGTCTGTAAGACTGCTCTAAAGTCACAGGTGCTGATGGATATGGTTAAATCTTAAATGCATAATTTTAGAAAGGGTATTTTCTTAATGCAGTCTGTTCAGTGACAATCACCATTAAATGATTATTGTGAACATGGTAGCCTCGGTAGAACACACCAGTCAAGTCTCCTTTTCAGTGTTCAGAAGTTAAGGTTTTTTTTTTTTTTTTTTACAGTGTGAACGTTAACCTTTTTTTATCAGAAGGGTTTATTAATTGCTGTTGGCATTGTTACTGTCCTTATGCCCCATTTCTTGCAATTGTGGAAGGCACAGTAACACAGTATTTCCTTAGTCCCTTATAAGCACATGCCCTGTATTACATGTTAAAACAGTATAGCAAATCAAAAATATTCCTAGGTACCCCCATTATAATTAATGCATTTGATTGCCAGTATCAGTTGTTTTATGTTTTGCACGACCAGTTGCCTTTGTCCGTAACTTTCATATCATTTGGTATATTGGTTTCTGCCACTTTTAAAATTCTGGTAAAATTACAGTACAACATTTTTCAAGAAACCATCTTTAGGGTTTGTAATATGTTTAATAATGTTTTGGACCACCTTGTTGGGTAAGAAGCCGTTTTAGGTTTTCTTTCTCAAATCTTAACCATTTTGTTTTTTCATTAAGAGATAAGTGCTTCACTTATATAATAAAAAAAAAAACATTAAAAATTAAGATACCTGTTGGCAGTTCTGTATCTAGATAGATGCTTAAAACTTGGGCTGTGGGGGTGTTTGTAATTTCATTATGAGTCCTGATTTCTACCATTGTATACATGGTCTCATGTAATACATTAAATCCTGAAATATTTACCAGAAATATTTAGGCAGGTGCATTTATTTGTAAAACTTTATTTTATAGTTACTAGCTGTTGTTAGAAAGCAAGTAATGCAGCTCAAGAAAGCAGTATATAACTGTATTATGTACCATCTTTGAATAACTGGCATAGTAAAGAGCAAATATCTTGGATTTAATAAAATCTCATTGCTTTTGATATGTAATGTAACAATGGCAGTTTCTATTTTTTTGCATAATAAACCAATAAATGTTAAACTTCCAGTAATGTTTTGTTCACTTTCAAAACTGAGCTATCAATGGGGAATAATTGTAACAATAGCCTAGTTATTGACAAATAGTTATTGTGTTTTGTGCTCTTAAAGCTCCACTGGTCCGATTGCCATTCTGGAGTCCGGAAGGAATTTTTTCCACATCTGAGGCAAATTGGAGAGGCTTCAAATGGGGTTTTTTGCCTTCCTCTGGATCAACTAATAGGCAGGTTATATATAGACGTAAAAGGTTAAACTTGATGGACGTGTTTTACTATGTAACTAATACTGTTTGAAAAGCCCTGTTCCATGATGCTGGGCTACAAGGATTCTTCTAACTAATCAAGGTTTAAAACATGCAGATAGTTTGGCAACATCTGAGGACCCAAGGTTATAAAACAGGGCCTTAAAAGGGACTTTTTCTGACCAATTATGAAGTCGTCATGAAGCAGGTGCAATATGCCAGCCTTATTGACTGAGCCATGTTGTTTTTGGGAAAAATGTTGTATCACAGATTGGTTTAGATTAAAGGAGACCTTTTATATAACCTTCATATTTAGATATAGTACTCATCCTTCCTCAAAACATGTTTGAAAGCATTTTACCTCCTAAAACTGTCATATCAGAGCTGCAGAAAGATGTTTACAGGTCAGAACATAGGCTGAAATGAAGAGTAGGAGTGTCTGTTCATTCTCTGAAGTGATCACAGCACTGACTGACAGGCTGAACTCTGCAGGGAAACCCCTCCCATCCCATGCTGCTGCCTGATCACTTATAACAATATAACTTAAAGGAGAATTCAACCCCTTGTTAAAAAAAAAAAAAAACCCTGAATCTGCACCCCTCATGGCAGCCATCTTCTTCTCTTCGGTCTCCTTCAGAAAGGATCACTTCATTTCAGGGGCTCAAAAGTAATTGGACAAATTAAAAAACTAAAAATAAAATATTAATTTCTAATACTTGGTTGAAAACCCTTTGCTGGCAATGACAGCCTGAAATCTTGAACTCATGGACATCACCAGCTTCTGGGTTTCCTCCTTTTTAATGCTCAGCCAGGCTTTTACTACTACTACTACTACTGCTGTTTGTTTGTGGGCCTTTCTGTCTGAAGTTTAGTCTTTAACAAGTGAAATGCATGCTCAATTGGGTTTAGATCAGCTGACTGACTTGGCCATTCAAGAATATTCCACTTCTTTGCTTTAATAAACTCCTGGGTTGTTTTGGCTGTATGTTTTGGGTCATTTGTATTATGAAACACCTCCCACTCAATTTGACTGCATTTAGCTAGATTTTAGCAGACAGTATGTCTCTGAACACCTCCGAATTCATTTGGCTGCTTCTGTCCTGTGTCCCATCATCGATAAACACTGTTGTCCCAGTGCCATCACCCTGCCTCCATGTTTTAAAGATGATGTGGTATGCTTTGGATCATGAGCTGTTCCAGGCCTTCTCCATATTTTTTTTCTTGCCATCATTTTGGTAGCAGTTGATCTTGGTTTCATCTGTATGTTTTTTCCAGAACTGTTATGGCCTTTTTTTTTTTTTTTTTAAGCAAAGTCCAATCTATCCTTTCTATTCTTGATGCTTATAAGTGGCTTGCACCTTGCAGTGCACCCTCTGTATTTACTTTCATGCAGTCTTCTCTTTATGGTAGACTTGGATATCGATACACCCACCCCCTGGAGAGTGTTGGTCACTTGTTTGGGTGTTGTGAAGGAGTTTATCTTCACCATGGAAATGATTCAGCAATCTGTTGTCTTCCATGGACGTCCAGGTCTTTTTGCGTTACCAGTGCTTGCTTTCTTCCTCAGGATGTACCAAACTGTAGATTTTGCCACTCCTAATATTGTAGCAATTTCTCAGATGCATTTTTTCTGTTTTTGCAGCTTATGGATGGCTTGTTTC
This sequence comes from Xenopus laevis, assembly GCF_017654675.1. Classification (NCBI taxonomy): domain Eukaryota; kingdom Metazoa; phylum Chordata; class Amphibia; order Anura; family Pipidae; genus Xenopus; species Xenopus laevis. The sequence goes on along the minus strand of NC_054379.1, from coordinate 58,194,563 downwards.
ACCTTTAACTGCACCCCCCCACTCAATTCAACTCCAGGGATTTTATTTGCTTAATTGATAATTCCATAATGAAGGAATTACCCACACCTGCCCATGAAATAGCCGTTCAGTTAATGGTCCAATTACTTTTGAGCCCCTGAAATGAAGTGATTGTGTTAAAAAAAGGCTTTTGTTCCTAACATTTTTACAGTATGTAATCTTTTTGTCCAACCCACTGAATTAAAGCTGACAGTCTGCAGGTCAACTGCATCGTGCATTGTGGTAATGTACAGAACCAAAATTAGAAAAAAGTTCTGTCCAAATATTTATGGACCTAACTGTATAATAACATGCAGGGAGTTACAAAGGAAAACCAAAAAGATGTTGATTGTTTTTTGTATACAGCATAAAACTGCGTATTTATACAAAAGTTTGCTTTTCTTTTTTTTTCCCAATTATTGCAGGGCAAGGATAAGAAACAAGCAGGGAGGGGGGAAGAAAACGAACAGAGCAGAGGGGAGAGAAACAAACACAGCAGTGTGGGGTTTAAATGAACAAGGCAGAGAGGGAGAAAAATGAATAGTGCAGGGAAGGGAGGGGGGAAAGGAACAGGACAGAGAGGGACAGAAAGGAGCAGTTCAGGGAAGGGAAAACCAGCAGTAAGGGTTAACAGATATCTGCAGAGAAGGACTGAGTGTGATATCACAAACAAGCCCACTCCTCCCTCAGTGGCTGCTGCTCTGTAACTTAGGCAGAAATAGCTGGTGCCTCTAGAGCCTGATACTGGAAAGACCTGGACAGGAAGTTGCAAAGGGGGAGGCTGAGTACCGTTTTAAAGCTAATACAGACGTTTTTGATCCAAAAGGTATTAAAATAAAAACTATTTCTTCTATTTTACATTATTAAAAACTATTGCTTATTTTTCCAGTCTTAGCACAAACTTATGACTAGTGATTCATATAGGAAACTGTTTTTTCCACGAAGGTAGACGCGTGTTCCAGGGGCGTAACTATAGAGGAAGCAGACCCTGCGCCTGCAGGGGGGCCCAGGAGGTATAGAGGCCCTAATTCATATACAGTTTCAATAAATATTGGTAAAACCAGTCAACTGCTAAAAAATTTGGGGGCCTGTAAAATAATTTGCTGTGGGGCCCAGTAAGATATAGTTACACCACTGGCGTGTTCCAAACTGCTGGTCATGCTATAATTTGTGTGAAACTTCTCACACTGACCCTTCTAGCCAGCATTTAAAACTAGATACCTCAGCAATTTTAACCTCAAATATTTTTTGGTTCCTTTCCTTGCTGTATAAACATTCATTTTGACTTGACTTTGACAGTAAAGCGTGCTTTTGTAATCTATCTACAGCAACTAAAGTGAAAACATTTGATCTATCAGAAAGTGTTAATTTGATCTATCAGAAAGTGTTAATTTGTGCTGTCTGCTCCAATTTGTTTAGCTTCTCACTGGAGCCTTAATCACAGGATACAAATGAGTGACTAAAGCCTGAAAGTTTTTCACCTTTTTTCATTTAAGTGCAATGGTTTAGCTATGACTTTTTATACAGCATTGCGTTTAACAAAAGTGTTTTCTTTCTATTTCTTTTCGGTTGAGACGCAACATGCTTCCTGCGTTCGGTGCCTACACGCGCCTGTGTAAGTACAGCCCCATTTATAAAAGCTAAATGTGTCTATTCCTGCACTCCCCTGCAGCTGAACGCAGAAAAACGGAACGCAGGGGAGCGCAGCTTCAACCGCTAGTCAGTAAGAGCCCTTAATTGTGAGAAAATTGTGCAAGTACCCTCAGATACCCACGTTAGTTTACATTTTCAAGCAATTGCATTGTCAGTTTATTGCTTTAAAGTGACTGATCCAGCTGAATAAAACAGGTGCAAATAACACTTCAAAAAATGAACTTAGTGGATATACTTTTTTCGATGCCGTTTGTACAGACACGTTAGTCTCTTGCACATCCTTATAGAAGGAATATAAATCAAAAATGTATAAGACCAAGGTTTTATTATGCAGCAGTATTCATTGTAATTCTTTCTTAATTGCCATAAAAATAATTTATAGGGAAATTTCAGAATAGCAGACCAACTAGTGAAACTAAAATTGTAGCAAATACAGATGTGCAAAAGCCTTTAAAGGGATTGTTCAGTATAAAAATAAAAACTGGGTACAACGGCTGTGCAAAATAAAAAAATATTTTCAATATACAGGTATGAGATCTGTTAACCAGAATGCTCGGGACCTGGGGTTTTCCAGATAATGGATCTTTCCGTAATTTAGATCTTCATACCTTAACTCTACAAGAAAATCATGTAAACATTAAATAAACCCAATAGACTGGTTTTGCCTCCAATAATGATTAATTATATCTTAGTTGGGATCAAGTGCAATGTACTGTTTTATTATTACAGAGAAAAAGGAAATCATTTTTAAAAATTGGGTTATTTTATTATAATGGAGTCTATGGGAGACGGCCTTTCCGTAATTTGGAGCATTCTGGATAACTGGTTTCTGAATAACAGATCCCATATCTGTAATTAGTTAGCTAAAAATGTAATGTATAAGGCTGGAGTGACTGGATGCCTACATCAGTACAATAGCCTGAACTCTTCTTCCTGCTTTGCAGCTCTCTTGGTTTCCACTGATTGGTTGCCAGGCAGTAACCAATCCAGTGCCGGGCCAGCCTGGGCAGACGCCCTAGGCAGCCCAGCTGATTGGAGCGCCCCAGCAGCGCACACGCAGAAAACCTGTTGTGCGCGGGAAAAACCTGTTGTGCGCGCATATGAGAAAACATGAGGCAGCGCAAACTGACACAAGCGGCCAGAGAGGGGACCGGACTAGGGGTAGGAGAGGCAGAAGGTGTGTGCCTGGCGCGCCTCCAGTTTTGCGCCCTAGGCATGTGCCTACTCTGCCTACCCCTTGTTCCGGCCCTGAACCAATCAGTGACTTGAGGGGGGCACATGGTTCATAACTGTTTGCTTTTGAATCTGACCTGCATGCTGAGGATTAATTGCAAACCCACTGACCAGTTATGTCCCTTGTGGCCCCCTTAAAGTAGATGACTAACTCAAAGTAATTTTCTTTAAATCTATTACTTTAATGTCATGCTGTGTCCTGGTTTATAATGAAGGTAAAGTCAAGATATATTGTGTCTATGTGCAAAACATTGGTGGATGTTCTATGTATTGGAATTCTGTGGTCAACTTTGACTGATTTCTGCAGTTTCACTTGTCTAAGTAAAGGACATTTTATTAAAGGCGAAACGGTTCCCAAAATTCAGTATTTCCACTTAGGACTTATTGGGACTCATTTATCAACACTGGTCAAATTTGCTTGTGGGCAGTAACTAATCAGTGATTGGCTTTTTTTTAGCCAGCTGCAGGTAGAACAATCAATGCAACAATTTGGTTGCCATGGGTTACTGTCCATGGGCAAATTTGAGCAATGGTGTTATGTTACAATATACGCACATCTTTGACTGTGACAAAAAACACACATATATTTCCATTAAGTATTCAGGACAGTAAACAGTTTTTTTATTAAATAAAACTTTTATTGGAATTTTGTTCTTTAATGTTCTTATGTCAAAGCATGGAATCTCACATTTTTTAAATTGAAAGTGCTTTGTGTTTTTAATTCATAAATTTTAACATTTTTGAAGCTTTGTCTTTTTGGATAAGTACCAACTTTGCACTCTGGAACAGATTTTTTGCGTATTCTTCTAGGCAGATTTGCTCCAGGTTGAACAGGTTAGTGGGATTATAGCGGTATGGGACCTGCTATCCAGAATGCTCCGAAGACAGGGTTTTTCCAAATAAAGGGTGTTTAATTAATTTAGATTAATTTAGTAAATGTACCAAAAAAAATATTTAAACATTAAATAAACCCAATATGATTGTTTTGCCTCCAACAAAGGTTAATTATATATCAGTACAAGGCACTGTTTATTATTATTCCAGAAAAAAAGGAAATTACTTATTGAATTATTTGGTTAAAATGGAGTCTGTGAGAAATGGCCTTTCCTGTACTTCGGAGCTCTGTATTTTGGATAACTGACATGTACTTTTAAAGCTCAGCATTGCCAGAATTTCTCAGGGCTTTGCCAGGGCTTTGTTAGGACATTCACACATTGGTTGTTGGGTTGAAGTAGAAATATAAGCACATTTTAGTGTTTTATTTGTTATTCTATAAAATAAAAGTATGGGTCAAGAGCTGTTATCCAAGTAAGTTTTATTACATTTTAAACAATTTCTGTTAAAGGGGAAATAAAGTCTAAAATAGAAAAATGCTAGAAACACTGTATTTTATATACTAAACATAAACATGAATGTACTGCACCAGAAGCCTAATTAAACAAATTATTTATGTTTTCAAAGTTGGCCGCAGGGGGCTGTCATCTTGTAACTTTGTTAAACATCTTTGCAAGACCACGCACATGCTCAGTGTGGTCTGGGCTTCAATTGGGAGTTTAAGATTAGAGATTGTCATAAATTATCAAAACAGCACAAGTCAAATCATTTCTGCCATAGAAGCCAATACAGTTTTCCTGCAGAGCAGTTAGGGGCCGTTTCCTATATGCAGCAGTCAGAGCAAGTAAAACGAAGGGGTAATTTCACTGCATACAGTCAGGTTTGTTATAAAAACAGTACACATTTTTTAGTTATATAAGTATAATTGGAGATAGATTTCTTTTTCATTAAAGTAAAGTAAAAATGGGATTTTATTTTTTTTGCATTTACCGTATATACTCGCGTATAAGCCGAGTTTTTCAGCACCCAAAATGTGCTGAAAAACTCGACCTCGGCTTATACGCGGGTCATATGCGGGTCTTATACGCGGGTCATACCGGCTTATACGCGGGTCATATGCGGGTCTTATACGCGGGTCATATACGCGGGTCATATAGCGGCCGGCGCCGCTACCCACGTGGCGGCCATGGGCGCCGCCATTTTGAGAGCGAACGCCGGCAGGGAAGGACGCGCCGCCCGGAGCTCCTGGACCTGCTCCGGGCGGCGATCACACAGACAGTCCTGCGCTATGGGAGAGGGAGGTGTGTTGGGGCCGCGGAAGGAGCGTATCTGCTCCGGGACCTGCACAGACAGTCCTGCGCTATGGGAGAGGCACAGACAGTCCTGCGCTATGGGAGAGGCACAGACAGTCCTGCGCTATGGGAGAGGGAGGTGTGTTGGGGCCGCGGAAGGAGCGTACGGTACCTTTTTTCTGCTTTCCTAGGTGCAGCACCTCATTGATCTTCTGAGCAGCCATGACAGGTAGGAGGTCACAGGGAAAACAAGTGGCAATTGTCCAGCTAATAGTTCTGACTCTTTTAAATCGTTTTAGATAGATTTCTATGCCATAAAACATGATTACACATTTACACTTTCACATTTTGAAATCTGACATGGGGCCCCTAGGCTTATACACGAGTCAATACATTTTTCCAGTTTTCTTAGGTAAATTAGGTACCTCGGCTTATACACGGGTCGGCTTATACACGAGTATATACGGTACATCTCCTTTAAGCCAATCTGAGATTTTATTAATGTTCTGCTCTTTTTTTGTTTATATCTTGCACTTTGAGTGATATTCTTTGTTTCTGTTGTTATTGTTTCTTAAAGGAGATGTAAAGTCATCCCATTAAATTATTGGATTCTGATAGAATCCCTAAAAACAAAACATTCCAATATACACACTTTATTTTATTCTTACTGTTATTGAAATAATCTGTTTTCCTTTGCAGGCATCCTCAGTCCGCTCCTTACGTCATTTGTGCTGTAACCTGATCCCTCCAGTGTCAGACTGGCCCACAGGGATACCAGGAAAAATCCCGGCGGGACCAGGTGTCAGTGGGCCCTCATGCTGCTAAACATTTGGCCTACTTCATGGCCATTCCCTATTTCTATGAGAACAAATAGGCTAAATAGATGGAAAAAAAGAGTATAATATGTAAAGAAAAGAGAATAGGAGAATAGAGGTTGAGGAGAGGAGGAAAAATAGTACTAAGAGAGGGCCCCTGGTCTAAGACTAGTTTGTGGGCCCCTGGTCATAGGTTTTTGGGTGGGCTCCTGGTGTCCCAGTCAGACACTGGATCCCTCTCTTACTGCTCAGGCTCATGTGCGCAGAAGCCAATAAGAGGCAAGCATGCTTGTTGCTTCCTGTGTATTCTCTATTCCGACCTGCTCTGACTGCAGTGAGAGATAGGGACAGCCGGCGACTGCATGTGTTTCTTGAACAGCTGAAGTAGAGCTGGGTGCAACTGCCTAATTAGAGCTGAAGACACCAGATCCTTCATCTTCACAACATTAACATAAATAAGGTATATTGCAAAGTTGCTTGTTTTTATGGATCCTTTCAGAATCTCTTAAAGAGGAACTATCGCAAAAATGAAAATTTAACATAAGCTTCAGCATACAGAAATGAGAAACTTTCTAAATACAATTAATTAAAATGCTGAAACAGATGCTGAGAGGGATAGTGAAGAAAAGTGAAGAAAAACTTGATTATTTTGGAAACAATACAGAATATTTAACTGATTGTATTTAGAAAGTTTTTTCAGTGTGATGAAGCTTATGTTAAATTTTAATTTCTGCAATAGTTCCCCTTTAACATAATAGGAAGCATTTACATCCCCTTTAAGTTAATAACCCTGTATGCATAAACACATTCAATATATTCTAAAAATGTGATTTAATTAGCTCTACAGTTGAATTTCGACATTTTAGGTTTGCTTAGCAATGATACCAACATTCCAGGTTTTTACAGTAACTGGTTACTTCTGCTTTAATAAGTTTTGTGGCACTAATATTTTAAAGGAGAAGGAGAGTAATTTGCCACTTGGGGTGCCAAATGTTAGGCACCCCCAAGTGATTGTATTTACTTACATGAAACCCCGGGCCGGTGCACCTATTAGCAGAAAACTGCACTGGCCTGGGGTTCTTCCAGCGAGCACAACAGAGCATTCCTCTTTCTGCTTCTTCAGCACAGATGCATACACAGTAGAACGAAATATCCGGCTTTTGACTCTACTGCGCAGCCACAAGAAGAAAGTAGAAGCAGGAAGAGGACCACACTGTCGTGCTTGCTGGAAGAACCCGTGCAGTTTTCTGCTGATAGGAGCACTAGCCCGGGTATCGGTAAGTAAATACAATCACTTGGGAGTGCCTAACATTTGGTGGTAAATGACTTTCCTTTTCATTTAACTAGCACCCTGCATGCTTCAACACCACTATTGCTTCTGTGTCTAACTACTGACACCTATTCGGTTGTGGCTACTACAGTAGTGATGTCAGTATCAACTAGAAAGACTTATAAACTACACAGTTGAACTAAAGAAGACCCTTATTTCAATACACTTATTTAAACTAGATACTGTATATTATGACCTGGTTGAATGAAAATCTTTGTAGACAGTTGTTTTCAGGTTTGGGTCCAGTTTGATGTTTCTTGCATCTCCAAGTCTCAAACTGCAGCTGCCAACTGGCGAGGTGTCTGAGCACAACCTAGGTATGTAAGGTATCCTGCACATGGGCATTTCTAATTGCTTTTCTGTGTGGCAGCTTTCTTGCAGTCAATCTCATGGGAATGCAGGAGTTATTTAACCCTGTCGATGGAAAAGTCAGTTAGGTCCTGTGTACCCATGAGGTTAAATGCACAGAATAAACCATAGGAGAACAAAAGAATGACCTATTGAATTGCATCACCCCAGTATATAAATTGGAGATTGCCACCAACCAAATATTTCCAAGTAAAAACTTAACTTTTATTCAGGGCCGCTCCGGCCATGAGGCAAGGTGAGAATCTTGCCTCAGGCGGCACGGAGCGGCCAGTTACCAGGGGCGGCAAAAAGCCGCCTCTGGTAACTTTAAGAGCCGAATTTCCGTTTTTAAAAACGGAAATTCGGCTCTTCTAGCGCAGCGAGCGCAATAGCGCTCACTGCACTAGCGATGCGGCCCCTCCTCCACCCGCTCCGACGCTGGTAGTTAGAAGAGCGGAGCAGGAGGAGGGGCGGCATTGGGGCTGCTGCCTCAGGCGGCAGCAGCCCCTGAAACGTGCCTGCTTTTATTAAGTTGTAAAAGTATAAATAAACAGTTTAAAATGTACATTAGGAGGGGAAGCTATACGGACTCAGTGGTCACTAGCTTGGAGACGGTGATGGGGGGTTACATGCCCTTATATAACTGATCAAAGTCAGTGCATTGCCATCCTCATGAAAAATATTCTGCCCAGAAGGATAAACGATTATGGGGATTGCAGATAGTCACTGGGGGTCAAATTGCTGCATTCATTTTCTACTTGCAGCTGGCTTCAAAAAGCTAATCGCTGCTTGGTTGCTATAGGTAACTGCCCATGGGCAAATTTGCCCAGTGTTGATAAATGAGCCCCACTGTGTCAAGTCACACCATTTGTGAATACTCTCAAATTAAGAACTGTTAACAAGCGGAGTTCGCCAGTCTATTACATCTGGAGGAAAGTGTTCTCTATTGCTCTTACAGATATATGACAAAACCGTATTAACCATTTATTCGTAGCTCTTTCCCCCTCCCCTCAGGTTTAGCACAATGGCCCAAATTCACAGAGAAAAATTAGTATGGGAGATCCGGCACCCTATATAGATTCCCATATAGAGGAAAGTATATTCTGTTCTGTTGCTCTAGCCGATGTATCGTCAAACTGCATTAACAACTCTTATACTGCACTTTCCACCTCCCCACAGAATTTGATCTCTAATTCAAACCTACCTCTGTGAATCTGGGTAATTGTACATTTTAACCTTTCTGTTTATTTTGGACATACTTTTATTACGTTTTAACTTGGAAACTTTTGGTTGGTGTGAATCCCAGACTTATATACTGGGGTGGTGCAATTCAATGAGTCATTCTTTATTTCTCCTTTGGTTTATTAGTTATTAACTTGACCCTGCACACTGGTAATTTGTATCAGAAATCTATCTAATGGAAGGTGCTCTCATTGTTTCCTTTGGTTTATTTGTTAAATGCACAGAATGTGCTCTATGTGTAAGGGCCCTAATGGGAAGGGCAAATTATTTACAAGGGATAGTTCACCTTAAATTAACTTTTAGTATAACAGACATTGATATTGTTAGACAATTTGCTATTGTTTTAATTTTTATTTTTTTAGGTATATAGCTCAGCAGCTCTTCAGTTTGAAATTTCCTTAGCTATCTGGTTGTTAGGGTCTTCTTTACCCAGGCAACCAGGCAGTAGTTTGATTGAGAGACTAGAATATGAATAGGATAAGGACTAAATAGAACGATAAGGAATAAAATGTAAAAATAATAATACAATTGTAAACTGACAGTGCTATAGTTTTTTTGGCTGCTGGGGTAAGTAACTCCATTTGAAAGCAGGAAAGATGCAGAAACAAATAGTTTACAATCTAGAAAAATAAAGAATAAAGACCAATTGAAAAGTTGCTAGGAATAGGATCAACCCTTTCGTGCATATTATAGCCATGAAGCTTTTTAAAGTAATACAATTACTTCCCTGTTTAAAAACCTGAAACATGTGCATTTGAGTTTAAAAGTGTTAGTGTGAAAGTGTAACATTTGTTTCCTTTTGCGTCCGTTTTTTATGTGTGTGTGTCATTTTACACAAAGTAAAATAAAAGTAAGGCTGTTTTATTAGCTAGCTACTCATACATTGATCTTCTTGTGAAAAAGCTTCAGACCAGGACTGGTCTCTTTAAAGGGATTGTGTCATCAGAAAACATGTTTTTTTCAAAAAACATCAGTTAATAGTGCTACTCCAGCAGAATTCTGCACTTAAATCCATTTCTCAAAAGAGCAAACAGATTTTTTTATATTCAATTTTGAAATCTGACATGGGGCTAGACATTTTGTCAATTTCCCAGCTGCCCCCAGTCATGTGACTTGTGCCTGCATTTTAGGAGAGAAATGCTTTCTGGCATGCTGCTGTTTTTCCTTCTCAATGTAACTGAATGTGTCTCAGTGGGACATGAGTTTTTACTATTGAGTGCTGTTCTTAGATCTACCAGGCAGCTGTTATCTTGTGTTAGGGAGCTGCTATCTGGTTACCTTCCCATTGTTCTTTTGTTTGGCTGCTGGGGGGAAAAAGGGAGGGGGGTGATATCACTCTAACTTGCAGTACAGCAGTAAAGAGTGATTGAAGTTTATCAGAGCACAAGTCACATGACTTGGGGCAGCTGGGAAATTGACAATATGTCTAGCCCCATGTCAGATTTCAAAATTGAATATAAAAAAATCTGTTTGCTCTTTTGAGAAATGGATTTCAGTGCAGAATTCTGCTGGAGCAGCACTATTATCTGATGCATTTTGAAAAAAACATGTTTTCTGATGACACAATCCCTTTAAAGAGACCAGTCCTGGTCTGATTCATTTTGAAAAATTTATTTTTCCCCATGACAGTATCCCTTTAACAAGAGTTACTGTAAATGTAAATCCAGATAATAATCTTTTAAATTTAGGGTCTAAAAATATATGTATACAACTATATCTGGAAACCCATAATCCAAAAAATTGTTAAATACAGAAATGCCCTTTGCCATACTTACTTTATTTATATATTTATGAATCTAAACTCAAGAAAATTCAGAGTGCATTCATTTTCTGTTTAGATTGTGTGTGTGTGGGGGGGGGGTTCTACGATTAGCATTTTTAAACTGCTAGCCAGGCTTCAAATCTCTTTGAAGGCCGAGGCAATTTTCCATGCACTTTCTGGATTTAGTTAACCCTATGGTTGTTTACTAAAAGTTGAACCTAAAGCCTGGTAGTCTGAACTGCTAATATCTCAGAAACTAGAAAATGAATGTAATTTGCAAAAATGCCCAGAGAAGCACCTTCAGTAAGTTTACATTTTTTTTATTTAGATCCCCTCAAAGGGCATTGATACTCAGGGCATTGGTACTCAGGACATTTGTTTGTTATAGTTCATACAGGGCAGTGGCCAGCTCCATGTTGTAGCCCCCACCCTTCCCAGCTATAGTCAGGTGATCCCACTGGTGGCTAATAAAAGGGCAACTGAGTTTTACTTTGAAAGCAGCAAGTAAGTTGCAGGTAAAACGTAGTCCCTTTGTAAAATGAATAACGAAGCAATAGAATTCTTAATGAATCAGATGCAATTTGAGTGTAGGACTGGCCAAATATGGGATGACTTTGATGTAGTTGGCCAGCTTAAATATATTGCAATATATGGACAAATAATTCCTGTTTTGTTTAAAGGGTAAGACATTTTTTAGTAACTGTATGCACAAAATGTCTCTGTCTTAAATATATTGATAATGGGTTGAGTGCAGAGGACTTCTTGTATTTGTCTATATGTATTTTGTGGTCACAGTCTCATTGCACCCTTGCCTAATGGTTTTAAAAATTAGTGCACAACTTTCCCTTGTTTGTTATAGTTCATACAGTTATTCAATCCTAGTTTTCCCTCTACATGAGCAAACTAGAGCTTGTGCTGAGAATAAATTCAGCCTATTCTTTTAATTAAAATATTATGCATATTTTAGTGATTTTTAAATGAAGTTACAGAACATTTTTTTGCTTTTATACTTTCTAACCGTTAATTTGATTATTGAAATAATTTGCATGAATTTGAGTGATAATCTTGTGTATTGGCAATATAATTTCTACCTCTCAAGAACCAAACATGAGGTAGCTTTAGTTTTTACCTTTCAATAACTAAACATGGAGTAGCTTCAGTTGTTACCTCTAGAGAACTAAAAATAGAGTAGCTTCAGTTTCCCTCATTCCCCTGTTAAGCTCAAGAACTAACAAAAAAAATACATTGTATATGGTTAAAAGCCCGAACTCCTGTTGAACATTTTACTTAACTGCTGATCATACAAATTGCTGTAGGGGCACCAGTACTGTGTTACTGTATGTAGTACATCTTAGAGTGGTCCTGATAGGTTTCCCTGTCTCCTACTCTGTTCTGCCTTCCTAAGCCCCCTGTGTGTGCCATAATCTGCCTGCCCAATACTCCCTGTGTGTGCCATTCTCTGCCTGCCCTATGTTCCCTGTGTGTGCCATACTCAGCCTGCCATATGTTCCCCGTGTGAGCCATACTCACCCTATGCTTCCTGTGTGTGCCATACTTAGCCTGCCATATGTTCCCTGTTTATGTCATACGCTGCTTACTCTATGCTTTCTGTGTTTGCCATACTCAGCTTACCCTACGTTCCTTGTGTGTGCCATACTCTGCCTGTCCTATGCCCCCTTTGTGCGCCATACTCAGCCTGCCCTATGCATCCTGTGTGTGCCATACTTTGCCTGCCCTATGGCCTCTGTGTGTGCCCTACTCTGCCTGCCCTACTGTACATGGGTGTGCCTTACTCTGCCTGCCCTTTGCTCCCTGCATGTGCCATACTCTGCCTGCCGTATGCTCCCTGGGTGTGCCATACTCTACCTGTCCATGCTTCCTGTGTGTGCCATACTCTGCCTGCCCTATGCTCCTTGGGTGTGCCTTACTATGCTTGCCCTATTTTCCTTGGGTGTGCCATACTTTTCCTTCCCTATGCTCCCTGTTTGTGCTCCCTTCCTTCCCTATGCTCCCTGTGGAACATAAGCCTAGTAGGGGTTTGTTAGCATTTGAAAATTGTTGTTGTTTAATCATGTGTTATGGGTGGGGGTGTTGTGTTATCCAGAGGGGAGGATGAGGCATATGGATTTACCGGTAAATGTCTTAATATGACTTAACTTTTTTTCACATATGAGTGATAAGTGATATCCCTGCAGTTAGCACCAACCATTTGGTTTTTTGGTGTGCTACCACAGTTAATGTTGACAGGGTCCTGTGGTAACATCAGTGTGATTTATAGTGGGTGGGTTTAAAACAGGCAGTGTAGGCCAGAAAAATTCCCGCCCTCGATACCACAGAAGTTGGACAGTACTGCCTTAGAGGCATAGAGGCACCTGCTTGCTTGCTGTGATTGTGAATTCCCAGACTTAAAAACAAGATTTTAATATTTAATACTTTTTTTTTTAATAAGTTTCCTCTTGTCCGTTTGTATGCAATCGAAGGGATGCTCTTTAATATCTGCCTGATTGAGTTATTTTCCCAAAAAAACTCCGGGCCGCCGAGCTGACAAGGTTGGGAGAGACCTAACTGATTCAGAAGCATATACACAGACTACTGTGCAGAGACGCCGCCATCATTCGATCCAGGAGCCGTTTTCCATAGAAGACAGCTCATTCCACCTGCCAGCAAAGTATCGCATCTCTGCACTACTCCGCATCCCTTCAATTGCATACAAACGGTCAAGCGGAGACTTCGTGATCGAACCAACGAATATACAATGCTCTCCCTTCACTACCTCCCGGTAAGTGTAAATGGCCCACAGGGCCGACTCTGAAGTTCCGGCGATATAACACCATTTGAAGCCTTCTCTGTTTTAGGATTACAACAAAGACAGAGCATGTATCCGTACTCAAGCAGTGAATATGTGAGTAGTTTTCAACACTCATAGGTCAGCTGTTTAAGACCTACTACCCTATATATTGTCTCCTTTATTTAGGCTTTTTTGGGAACTACCAATTTTAGTGGATATCAGCGCACTGAATCCCGCATCATTCACATTAAAAGAAGTGGACAAGTGGATCCACAAAAAGTATCGGTGCAGCTAATTTAACCAGATCTTTTACCTGTGCAAAGCTCAACCCCCTCTGCACAAGTAATACATAAAGCTTAATAATTCAAAAGATCTCACCCTTCTTTAGTAGTATGCCTTGATCTGCAAACCAAAAGGGTTGCGGAACACCCTTAGTCACCTGGAATAAATAACATTGTTCTGCAAGTTACTTAGCAGAGGAGGAATGGCAAATGTGGTTTCAGTTTATGGGATGTACAAACACATCCAAAAATAAATGAGCTTGCTGTGTGAAGACAAAGCAAATGTCAAAGTACAATGTGCACTTTTCAGAATTCTAAGGAAACTCTCAAATGATCTGGCATAGTGCAATTAGAGCAACAATAAAAATTCAATGATTAATTGAAACCAATTTATGCAGTATTTCTGAAAAAAATGCTAGACCAAAAGGAAAAAGCATATCTGAGCATCATTGTATTATTACAATTCCCAGGACCTACATCCACTGGTTTCTGATGATATATAGACCATGCAAGCTGGACCCTTGCCCCTTGCTACCACTCTGGCTCTGGATTTGCTGTTACATAATTATCAAGAGCTGAAAATACAGAAAATCATAAATTTTTAATGGTGATCAATTAATGTCTGTGGCAAGTGGCAGGATTGCCACTAAAAACTTTGCCTATAGCTAACTATAGGATTTGACCTGTCAAGCATTTAGGGGTCTGATGGATGAATTTCCTGTAAGGCACCAGCAATTCTAAACAACAATTTGTATCGAATTGACTGATGCTACCTATAAATTTGTTTTCAATGTTTTACTATTAGAGCAGAATTATAAAGAACTAGATAAAGAACTTAAGCTTTATCTCATGGAAATAAACTTTCTAAAATCAATTAGAAATGTTTTGTTCTGCCTCTCATCATACAACTTAGTGCCGGATTAATTATTTTGGAAAAAAAGGTAGCTCTCATGCATTGCATAGGCAAAGGGAGCATATGCCAATGCTGAATATTATCTAGCTGTCAATCAAAATCTATATGAACAGAGACAGATTGCTGATCTTTTCAGAAATGGAAGAGAATTTTTAATTTAAACATAGGGCAGATCAAAAATATATAAAACAATTAGAGGGACAGTGGTGTCCAGCACCTTGAAAACACAAGATGTGAAGTGCCCAGTGATGTGGTTGAAAACAGATAAGCTTGGTGACTGTGTGTCGAATTCCCCTTTTTCCCCTTTTTACATATATCAGTAGGGGATATTTTGGACAATTACTTTTTGCACTGGAACAAATTGTATATATGTTGTTAAATCTAATTCTATCTCAGTAATGCTTTACCACTTTGCAACCAAAAACAAATTAATCCCTTATTCTAGAAAGATTATATAATGGAAATAATTTACCATTATTAAAAATTTAATTTTTAAAATTAATTAGAGAGGGATTGGAAAATAACTACTAGAACATATAAGTGAGCAACATATAATGCAAAGATGCCCATCAGGGTACCATACCACCCATATTATCTATGTCTGGTAAATTATAAAAATGAGCCAATTCATTAACACCAAGAAACGCTTTCCTTTATGCATGGTTAATTTAGTGGATTGGACTTGATGACTATCAAAAAGAAAAGTGGAATTAGTTGCTGTTGATTTGTAAATCAAATAAGTCTCCATTTTTATTGTGTTGATAATGACTGTACTGTGCTGCTACTTGCAGTAAATGTCATATAGATGCTAAGATCACTGCTGTTTATTACATTGAAGAATTCACTGAATTAAAGACTGTGTACAGATGTTCTAAAAGTATTAGGGCGTGAGAATCTTGATGTCTGAATTCTTACGCTAGATGAAATACTGAAATAACCCTGAGATATGAAAATACTGAAATAACCCTGATATATGAACTATACATATGCCCTCCCTCCCACATACACACGCATGCGTGTGTATGTGGGAGTGAGGGCATATGTACACACGCATGCGTATCCTTTTTGTGCTGGAGCACTAAACTCTAGGCGATCAATGCACAAGAATCAAGCACATTACCTGTGTGGTTGGGTGGCATGCCGCCACTAAATTTATGCCGCCCTAGGACCAGGCCTTTGTGGCCTTGCTGCAAATCCTGGCCTGCACATAGCACTGATTTTCGGCCTGCTGATAATCAGTCACTTGTAGCTTTAGCATAAGGCAATGTTGTTAGCTAAGAGTCAAACATCTTGTAGCATCTAATGAGTAAGACAGTATTAAAGGACAAGGAAGGTGCATTGCACTTGGGTGCCAAGATGTCAGTGCTGTTAGAAAACAGAGAAAACTGCACTAATCCATGGAAAACCTGTCTGATCACTGTGCCAGTATTTTATGTGCCTTTTTCAAGTCATCCCAGGTGTCCCTAATGCTGATTCCTATTCAAACATGAGCAGCACAGTAAAACAGTAATGATAGCAGGATTATACTTACCATCCTAAAAAACTGGCAAAATGTACAAAGAATTTTAGTAGGGTTTGTGAAATGTAGATCTAAGTTTGTTTTTTTTCTATGTACTGTAGTTTTAAGTCACTAAGGGAATTAAATAGGTATAATTGTAAAGTTAATGTCAGACTATGCACTGGTACATAGTATCAGCTAGTAATCTCATTAATCTTATACAACCTTTTTTTTCAGCTTTAGTTTTGCAACATGAACGTATTAATGAAAGTTGCACGTTGGTGAAACTCTATTATTTAGTAATTGTAGACTATTTTAAATAGCAAGATGAAAGAGCTACGTGAATATGAGTCATTTTTGCTGGCTTCTCAGCTAGGGCCTAAATTGTTTAGTTAACAACAGGCAAAGGAACCACTAGTATTTTTAAAGGAGACTTGCTGAGGGTGTTTGAGTTTCCAGTGTACACAGGGCAGCCATCAGAGGGGGGACAGGGGGGGAGAGTTGTAGGGGGCCCCGGCCCCGGCCACACCACACTTACTTGATTAGCCAGGCCTCCCATCTTTCTGAGAGCTGCTGACTTCGGGAAGGCATGGACGTTTAAGGGGCCCTGGCCACCAATTTTCTTATAATGTGTGTGTGTGGGGGGCCCCAGCGACCAATTTTGACCACCAATTTGTTTTTCTCATGTGGGATTCTAGCCACCAATATTTTTTAATGGGGGGGGGCCTGGCCACAAATGTTTTTTTATGGGGGGCCCTGACCGCCAATATCTTTTTATTTTTTATTAGCATGTGGGAACCCTAGCCACCAATATTTTTTTTGTTTTTTTACTGTGTGGTGGGGGGCAGACCTGTAGGTGGGGCTTGCGGTGGGCACAGCCCAGGGGGCCCAGGAAATTTTGACGTATGGGGCCCTGTGATTTCTGATGGCGGTCCTGAGTGTACATATATATTTGTGAATGTGTACAGACATCTCTTAGGAATTACTATAGTTTCCTTGTTATCTTGTGTTGGAATTTATTTAGCTTGCCAGGACTGAAACAAATGGTTTTTGCTTCCTCCATGTAGATTGTTTATTTCAGCAATGGAGAGTTGGAGTCTTGAGTTATTTCATCTTCAATAAAATCCAATAGAGAGGATGGATAATTGTTCAAAACTCTAAAAAGACAAAGGAAAACTTATACAGGGATACAGTGTGAAAAATTAAAGAAGTCATATGGCTAAGGACATACATTAATGACCTGGAATGAAATTAAGAAATTATTCTTCAGAATTTATGGATGCATTTAATTACATGACAAAAGGGATTCCTATCTTATTCAGGAATAACTGGAGGTAAAAGCTTCTCCCAGTCTTTAGTCACCAGACATGACAAAATACCTTTCTAGAATTATCAAGTGACTAAACTCTATCCTACACAGTGTCTACATACTGGACAGAGGTAATTACCATACACATAATTTAATGCTAACTATAACAACTGTCTGGTAAATTTAGTGGCCACTTGGAACACTTGATTTCTGCTGATCACATAAGATATCTAATTTATTCAATCCCTATGTCTATCCAGTAGCTGGCAACCCTAACAGGATATTTATGCTATCTTTTAAACTGTTGTCAAAAAGTCTCAAATTGAGTGATGGCCAAGAAATCTTCTCCAAAGTATAAGTGCAGTGCATATTGTTCTATGCATGGTCATCCAAAGAGTACTCTTCACATTATAGTAAAATTTAGTTTTCAGGGAATTCTCACTTCTACTAAATAGAAGCCATACTTAGGCCTACCTAAGCACCCCCCCAGTTCTGTGAAGGTTAGTCAAAGAAGGTGGATTCGCTCTGGGAACTAGATGGTGTTAAGTAATTTCTTTAGAGTTCAGATCATTGTCTTAAAAGACAAAAAGTACCAGAGTGATGGCCACATAGTAAACCCAAAAACAATGCACACTATAATCTACACTGCAGAAATTCTGCTGAGAAAAAACTGTGACCTTGAACATTTCTTTTTTTGGAACATGTAAAGAAGACATCAACACTGAGTTGGAAATACACCAAGAAATACTGTTCTTTCTTGTACTGCCAAAAACGGATATATTTATTGCAGTTTTAAGAACTAAAAATAAACCACACCATCCTGCCAAGTATTTAGGTACATTTTAACATTAAAGGCATTATATCTTTAATATATTTATAGAACTATGGACATGGGGTTATGTTTACTCATGCTCATGCTCTTCAGGCTGCACAATAACTATCACACATACTTTAAAAGAATTATTGTACTTCCGAGGAACAGTATATTTAATAAAATTCAAACTAAATGAAAGAAGGCACATCACACTGCATATCTGTGGAAGATCACCACTTTATGGTAGTTAGATAAGGGCAGAACTCACACCACAAGGTGTCTTCCCCCAGTGTACCAGTATCTCACCTTGGTTACTAACCTCTGAAATTCCTACATTCTGGGTGATTTCACCTGGTGAGCCACTCCTAACTACAGTTTTATTGGTGAACTGCTGTTGCTAGCTCAAACTTTCTAAATCAAACTCTTTAGAGTGTGCTATAACAGAAGCTATCCTTCCACCAATTATAAGCTTTCATTGACAGGGTCACTCTGCCCAACTTCTGCAATGTTGGCTTGCCTATCTTAGGGTTCACATATTCTATATTCCATATTCTACATAGACTGAAGTCTACAGAGGAAGAATGTGGCTGTTCCCCTGTTCTTTTTTTTATTTTTTTTATTTAACTTTTTTATTGAATTTTTCACATTAAATCAACAGTTGAAAGAAGACATAAAGTGAAGAAAAAGCAGATAAGAAAGAGGAGAGTTGAAGAGGGGGGAAAGGAAAGGGGGGTAATGTTCCTTAATTATTCACAGTACAATTATCGGTGGAGCTGCTATGCTAGAGTCCTTTAAGTTATGTTCTCTATATTTGGTCCTTGCTGATGTGTTGTTAAATGTTGTAGTAATTGGTTTTCCACTTTTGCCATTTTTGGTATGTGGTAGCATCTTTGGTTAGTTGTTTAGCGCTTGTTGCTGTAAGTCTTTCATAGGTAAGATTAGAGTCCGTGAGGTTGATTAAGTTTTCCCTGTCGGGTATGTCAGTTTTTTTCCACATTCTTGGGATTAGCAGCCTAGCTGAGGTGAGAATGTGAAAAATTAATTTTCTGTCGTCAGGGTTAATATCTTGTATCCCATGGTTTAACAGCGCTAGTGATGGTGTTAGCGCAATTGGGGTTGTGGTGGCTTCATTTAACAGTCGTGAAACTTCTTTCCAGAAGGGAGCTATTAAGTGGCATGACCACCATATGTGAAGTAAAGTTCCTTTTGTTGTTTTACACCTCCAACAGTTAGCTGAGGTGTCCGGGTACATTTTGTTGAGGACAGAGGGGGTTTTGTACCATCTAAAGAGAATTTTTCTCTGGTTCTCTATGTGGTTGGTGCATTTCGAGTATTTAAAAGCTGCATTAGCTGCTTGAATCCATTGTGGTAGCGTGAGTGTTATTCCAAGATCCTGTTCCCATTTCTGGATATGACCTGGTTTAGTCTCTGTTGCATCTGTTGAGATAATTTTATAGACTTTAGATAGTCCTTTCTTTTGGCCTGCAGCATGGAAGCATAGTTGCTCAAAAGGTGTTCGTTGACGGTGAAGTTTTTTGGTATGAATTTAGGAGGTGTCGTATTTGGAGATATTTATAATGATCCTGTCTCGGGAGGTTGAATTCAGTTTGTAGGTCTGTGTATGATTTTAGGATTTTGTTAGAAAACAGCTGTGTCAATGTTGTTAGGCCTAGGCTTTCCCAATTTTTAACTAATAAATCCGGGATCATTGTTTCCATAGTTCTGATTGGTATTTGTTTCGCTGGAAAGATATGTATTTGGTTTTTAGAATTTATTTGATTCTATATTCTTAGTGCTGTTATTGTGGTATGGTACAAAGTTTTATTTTTAATTAGTTTCATAGGTGATTTAGTCCACATCATTTGTTGGAGTGTTAGAGGATGTGCTTGTTCCTGTTCTATGGCAAGCCAGAGTTTATGATCCGTGGGGAGGTTCCACATTGCTAGTTGTTCAAGAATAGCTGCCTTGTAGTAATTTTCTATGTTAGGTACACCAAAACCTCCCTCTTGTAGTCGGCGCTGCATCATATTACGCTTGAGTCGTGGTCTATTTCCTCCCCAGATAAATGTGTCTAGGGTTACTTGTGCTTGTCTTAGAAAGGGTTTTGGTACTGTTATTGTTCCCCTGTTCTTATAGGGTCACCCATAACACCCTTGGGCCAATAAAAACATGTTCCTCCCACAAGGCATAAATTTACATTTTACACATCACTTTATACTGTAGTATAGAGTTATGCAGTAATTTTATTCTTTGCATTCAATTTCTTTAAAAAGTATTACCTAAGTATATTTGGGAGGAATATAGTTCACTGGTTAGGTACTTATGTATTTTTATTTGGAAAATGTTTTATACAATGCAAATGACTATTATAGTTCATTTCTTTTTGTTTTATCGAAAAAATATACTTTATATTTTATATTATAAAAATAAAAAGCGAAAACTTGAATCTGTGCTCATATAGCTCTTTTCGAAATACAATTCTATACAATAATAAAGCTACGGATCGAAGGAGGAGTGGATGGGGAGAGGTAAGTGTGGAAGTGGAGTTCAATGGCCTGCAGCTTTATTTTCCACACAATGTCACAATGAGAGGTAGAGGGAGAGGATGTTTAGTCCTATTCTTCTTCAAGGCTGTCCCAGAGGTTGCAGTCCCGAAGCAAGCGGTGATTAAGCCTTGGATGGTCATCCTATCCTTAGAATGAGACGATTCTTGAAAACCCAAAAACGTTCATTAGGTGCTTCTATTATTGTTCCTTTAATATGGGTGCCCTGAAACAGTGGGCAATCCCAAAAATAGCTGTTTCTTCATGAAAGATGCACTGTGGGCAATGCTGGTACCTGCACAGGTTACAGGCACTCATGAAGGTTCTAAGGGGCAGTCCATCTTGGATAGCCATCCAAGCAATGTCTTTGTGCTTGTTTGTCAGCTTATCTGAAGAAACATTTTCCCAGACAGACTTTGCTGTGACAGATGGGAGCCCTGGAATAGACTCCAACAAATCCTTGGCTCTGGATGAATTGTGAATTGTCTTTGGTTTCCACAAGTTTCACTTTACATGTTAATGTTAATGAATATGGGTCTGGGTTAGATATATAGCCATATGACTGTAAAGCACTACAAAATAACCCCTGCTGATTTAACATTTGGATTCATGCAATTATGTGCCTACAGCCTAGTGCTGGGCCCATTTGATAGAACAGGAAATGTTAATATTTACCAGACTTGTAGAGGTCTCAATGTGGTGGATATGATTCAGTAAATAAATGCCTCTGTTGTTTGCCATATTCCATTTACATGTTAATTATATGAAACTGCATTCTTGTGGGCAGATTCATGAATTTTGGTCTTTTAATGAACTAAATAGTTCAAGGCATTTAAAACAAGTCTCTATTCTCTTTAGATCTACAGTATCTGTTTTAACGTTTGTATTGAGTATACATATAAAGCTGTATTGCACACAAAGGTGTACGACTAAAATTGCAGCAGAAATGCAAGGCTGCTGAAAGAGTCAACAGGAACTAGGGAATCATTTCTGTAATGACTTTGTCCATGACAAATATTGGCACATGATTACCCAGTATGACACCTAAACAGAAACTGCTTGCCTTAGTCCACTGATGATGCTTTAGACAGCAACATAATTTATTTTATAACTGGAATGATTTCCTATTTATGCAGATTTGCATATACTGGTTTATTTGAACAGAGCTAGTCCAGTTGCTTTAGATTTATCTGCACTAGATACTGTATATCATAGCTAACCTTCATAGATAGCAGCTGGCAACTTTTTTCTACAAGGCCTCAAATGCTTATAGTCAAAATCCAGACCTTACCTATTTGACAAATCTCTTCTAAATCTACAATTAAGGCTTCTGTGGACCTGCTACAGTTCCCATGCAGACATTAACTAGAACAACTGTAGTGCAATGTTTTGGCACATCAGGGCAGGCTCACTAGACTGAAAGGCAATCCTCACAAGTAAGTCTAGCATCACAGTATGATAATAAGTATGCAATAATACTCCAGGTACTATATAACTTATGAATTACATACCTCCAAACTGTCCCATTTTGATCTGGATAGTCCCGATTTTGTCAGCTCAACCCGCATGATGGGTTTGTTAACGAAATGTCCCGACTTTCTATTTCATCTCCTGCACTGAACAACCAGAAACAGATACAAAGTTTCTAACTTAATAGGCTTTTGGCAGAGAGCCAAGAATATATACTTAGATACTTTTGTTCTTGTTGTTCTTGGTTGTTCTTGGTACCACAGCTCTTATCTTATACATGATTTGATTTTTTACATCTCGAAATGTAGAGTTGTGAAATTTAACCTTGCATTACAGATGAGTGTTTTTGGAGTTTGGAGTGTTTTGGCATGTATGGGCAAGAGAGGGGTGAGGTGGTACAGTACAACTGATGGGAAACAATTCATGATAGCTTGAAGCATAGGAGGAGAATTCTGATATTAATACCCAGTTTTACAGGATAAAACATTAGAATTCCAACACTCCTCAAAATGAAATTTCTCCTTTCCAAAATGACAGTAAACCTAAAATAAGTTATTATTTTCCCGTCCTTTTGCATGGCAGTGGACACTCCCTTGCTGTGATCCTACACAGCAAACTAAAATATCAGCTGATGCATTACTATATGTACCTGAGATGGCGCGCACCATGACCACTGGGTTAAGGGAGGCATTAACTGTTGAATTTCCATGACTGCCAGTCTTATTTACTCCCCAAAATACATATAGACCCGCTACACCCTCCTGGCAGACCCATTATGTTTGGAAGTGGTTCATTACGTCAACCCCTGGCCATTTTGGTAGGTAGTTATCTACAACCTATTGTGCAGAATGTACCCACAAGCCTAAAGGACAACCACATACACATTTTTGACCCTGAGGAGTTATATTAATGCACATTTGATGTAGTGAGTTATCCAGAATGCGCAGAACTTGTTGGGGTTTTCCAGATAATGGATCTTTTTATATTTTGGGTCTTCATGCCTTAAGTCTACTAGAAATTAATTTAAACATTAAATAAACCCAATAGACTGGTTTTGCTTCCAATAAGGATTAATTATATCTTAGTTGGGATCAAGTACAAGCTACTGTTTTATTATTACAGAGAAAAAGGGAATCGTTTTTACTAATTTGGATTATTTGGATAAAATGGAGTCTATGGGAAACAGCCATTCCGTAATTTGAAGCTTTCTGGTTATCGGGTTTCTGGATAAGGCATCCTATACCTGTATACATTTATTCCACATGATGAAGGATTAGAAAATGTTTTTAACCATCTTACCATCAAATACCCAGAGGACCCTCAGTTGATTTTATTTTTATGTTCCTTACTATAGATTGTACTAACACAGCACTATTTCCAGTTTGACACTAAATTCTATTTACAGAAACAAGGGACCAGTATGGCTGCCAACATGGCACCTTCCTATGGCAATATATTTATGTATGTCCTGGAAGTAAAAGCTATTCTACAAAATATGATTCATATGATCAAATTTGTTTGACATAATGACTCACCTCATATAGAATTTTTAGATGTGTCTGTGTATTGTTAGGGTAATAGACTGTCAACCATGTTATTTAGGAAACTAGTGGAGGAAAAATAGCATGGTACTATATGGCAGATTCCAACCACCAGGTGGGTGACAGCTGACTTATGATAAGGTGTAAACACATTACATTGGATGAAAGAGTGTATGAACAAATGACTGGTACAGTTTTGGACATGTTTAGGGCTCGAGGGTACCCAAATAAGTTGTTACTTAGGGCAGGAAAGAGGTTGATGTTATCCCTAATAACCTCTTATTGAAAAGTCCAAGAAAAAATCCTCTACTCACAGGATCCCTTTTGTAACCACATTTGATTTTTACCATTCTAAGGAAATGTGCATGGTCGTTAGGAAGTACTGGCTCATTTTATTGACTGATCCCTCAAACTCCAAAGTTTTTACAGAATTCCCATTGTTTGCTTATAGCAATAAGCAATAATCTTAGGCAATTATTTAACGCACAGTGATCTTAATCCACTAGACCAACAAAATCTCAGAGATTTCTGGGTGAATAACTTGTTGGTAGCTTTCCTTGTCTATAATGTCAGAATTGCAACAGTATTATTAAAGGTGCCACAGTATCCCATCCCACATTAAGCACACACATTAAGCTTACAAGGAATAATACTTGTATGTCCACACATGTTATTTATTTACTGAAGTGTCCTTGTGGACTAGCCTATATGGGAAAAACAAATAGGATGGTTTGGCAGAGGCTTGACCTCTTAAGTTCCAGCTGAATTTTGCATTTCATTTGCACCCAGTGCCACTTGTTTTTGAAGCATTTTAGATTCATTCAGTTAAACAAGGTTTTTTTTGTAGGAAAACCTCTATGAAACTAGGGAAATCATATATTTTTTTTTTCGTTACAAACTTGGCTTTGACATACAAATGGAATTTTGAAATTTATCTGTTGATGTTATCTGTTTTTTGGGTGAAATATGTAAAAAAAATTATAAATGTCTGTATATTTTGAGTTTTTTTCCAATAGAAATAGTAGCCCTGATACTGCCAAGTCCAATGATACCAAATATGCAGTGGTAAACCACTTTTCTTGTCCAGGAGTAACCCCCAAACTAAAGCAGAGTTGTGTAGAATTTTACACCAGAACAAAGTGGATAAGCACATGCAATGCAGTATAACGTATATGTAAATCTAAAATATCCATTCAAGTTTGGTATTTTTAGACCCACTCTTGCATTTTTAGTTTTTTTCTAAAATGTAAATTTAGACACAAGATCAAATGTAAATTTGAAAAAACTCATACATTTTTAAAAACATAGCAAATCGGAAAGACACACTTCCCCAGAATTAAACAATGGCCCATATGTATGGGTATATATAAAGACATAGCCACCAAACAACCCAAAACAGGGGAAATGCAAAATATTGGGGCTGTGATTTATGTTCACGTCAACGTTTTTCAGCCTAAGATGACCCCCACATACCATATAACATATACCATATGTTTGAAAAATGCACACCTTAAAAATTTTCAAAGATGCCTTTCTTTCTTTTCTACATGCTTTTCTACATGGAGAATTGTGGCTGCAGTCCTTCATAGAAGTCAGCAATTTGGTTTGAAATAAAGGAAAAAAATAAATACAAACTTAGATTTCTCCCCAAATGTTCATGGGAACTAGCAAAAACTGGCTAAATAACAATCTACAGGTACCCCTGAATAAAACAACACCCCATATGTATAGGTATACATAGAGACACAGCCACCAAACACTCCAAAACAGGGTAAATGCAAAATATTGGGGCTGTGATTTATGTGCATGTCTCAAAGCTTTTCAGCCTAAACTGCCCCCTACCTGTGAAATAACCCCCTCAAATCATATGTTTCCTAAAAGTGCACTCCTTCAAATATTCAAAGATGCCATTCTTGCTTTTGTACATGTAGAATTGTGGCCTTCATAGAATCAGAGCTTTGGTCTTAAATAAAGGAAAAAACAGATACAAAGTTAGATTTCTCCCCAAATTCCGATGACAATTTGCTAAATATCTTCCAAAAACTTGCTAAATATCAATCAGAACGTTGCCTTGAAATGATACCCCATATGTATGGATACACATAGAGGCATGACCACCAAAAACACCAAAACAGGAACAATGCATAATATTGGTGCTGCAATTTATGTACGCCTACATAGTATACATTTTTTAAAATACACAGCTTCAGTTATTCAGAGACACCATTCTTGCTTTTCTACATGAATAAATATGGCCATAGTCCCTTGCAGAAGTCAGCGCATTGGTCTGAAATCAAGGAAATAAACAGATGCAAAGTTAGGATTTTTCCCAAAGAATTCGCCCAGAGAATTTTGAGACTGCTCTCTGGATCTGCAAAAATGCCTCTAGGTACTATTACCCCAAATTTACCCAAAATTTATTTTACTCACCTTTTTCTGTTTAGTGAAGCATCTTATTTGAGTTCCATTTGTCCTGTGGTGTTACAAAACCATTTTTTTTTTTTTTTGCTTCTTCCTACAATGGCAAAAAAAAAGATTGGAGCATTAGCAACAGAAATAAAATCATGCACCCCAGAAGTTTGATCACATGCCGTTCCTGTCACTAGTGGGGCATCAGCATTTATACAGTGTTATTCATATTCAGAGAGCCACTGCAACTTGTCTAACTTCACCACAACATAAATATTCAATTTGCTCTACACAAAAAAAACGATTGTTCCAACCACAACTTTTCAGAAAAAATCAAAGCTGAATGCCTACACTAAGAACAAATCTAAACAGAAGACCATAATGTTTCTGCCACCCTGTGCTCAAAAACCTTTGGTGTGCAAAAAAATGGAAGGCCTTTATTAACACAAATCCAGAGATGCCTAAATCTACAGCTAAAGCAAATATTGCCCAGAAATACAGATACAAGACTACAGACAAACATAACTGTGCTGAAAGACAAGCTTATGAGGTGCAAGTAAAAAAAGACTTGTGGCATCAGCATTAGAAATGCAATCATCTCATTGATTCATCATGCACCACAGGTTCCATCATGTGCCCTGTCGGTCACCCAGCACCTTAGTTCACTATACCACCAGAGCAATACAACTGCTGTCCTTGCTAGCCAGTGGTTTCTAGAATGTTATTCCCTCTAGAGTTCTATTTACAGCTGGATACATACAGTGAAGCCTCTATTTTACACACCCTCATTTTAAGTTTTTCCATATGCTATACCATTTTTTGTGGTCCCACCAATATATAATGCATAATACATTTCCCTGACTTTACACAGTTTTTTCTGGTCGCCTGAAATATATAAATTGGGGGTTCTACTGTACATAAAGTAGAGTAACAACAGCAGGAACCTGTTCTACATCTCCAAATAATAGCGCATGGAGCAGCTGCAGGAAATAATTATAAGACCATTTGGGGCCTGGTACTGCTGCCTTATAAAAGATTAGGGATTATAAAGGGCCATTTGGATCATATAAAATGTAGATTTTTTTGTACCAGGCCCTGGTTTTTCTGGTGGCATCCTAATAAGTTTGGGTTTGATTTGTTTTATTGTTGCCACCATATGTTTACTATATTCCACTTTGCATAAGTAAGAACAACAATTTGCATTTCGCAATGTAATATTATTCATTATATTTGCTTGAAGTAATTCCAGTGAATTGGGTTGCTAAACACTTTCATAAACCTGTATTTAAGTCCTGCTTATTTGTTTCTTTAACAATTTTTATTACATAACAACAAAAGTTTGAGATGCAGTCACTCCTGCACAGCCTGGGAATGCAGCCAGCAGGAAGTGGAACATATGGGCAGCACTACTACTACTTCAATAAAGCAGCAGAAAAGTCAACTTTTAAAAGTGCATTCCTATTTTTTGAGGTGCTTAATAAAATGGCAAAGACTTGTTCTTGACACAGTATCTCTCCTTTAATATGCACTATTTAAATTGCAAAGTGATTTGCTGCAAGATGATTTAAAAATTTTCTTGGGATAGGTACAATAGTATGTGATACCTAATGAGCTAGTTTTCAAAAGTTTTGATAGAAATGTATACTTTTATTCACTGAGGTACTACTGGCTATTAAAGACTGCTGCCAGATCTACCTTCTTATTTTCACATAAACTGATTTTTTACCTTCTAATTAGTAATGTCAGGCCAGCCCAAAACCCGCTGGTTGGGGGGGTTTTGGCCGACTTCCGCACATAGATTTCTTGGTCACAAATGGGTTTGGGTTGAGCTCTTCCTTCTACTCTCCCAGCCTGCGAACTCTGCTGGCTTCTACCTCTGGCAGTGATGTTATGAGCGTTATGCGCATGTGCTCTGAATGACATGGCCTCTCGCACCAGGAGCTCCCTTCCGGTGAGAGTGTCCTAGTGCTAACGAGGGGCAATTTTTATAACAAAAGCTACTGTTACCCCCAAACGGAGTGCGGGCTCTATTAGCCCACACCTTTGGTTGGCGATATTGTTTGACAACAGGTGCCCTTTACCTACCTGAAGGCCCGTGGACAGCTTGAACGGGTGGGTCCCCCTTCGCCGAAGCTAGAGAGGGCCCACCATCCCAGCCCTCCCGAAGGGGTTTATGGTCATTTGGACTCCCCTTCGCCGAAGCTAGGGGGAGTCCCGTCTACCCTGGGTTCTGCCGAAGCTTCCTCCAGGGCGTGTCATGGCCTGCGAGTCCAGCCAAAGGGACTAGGACCCCATCCAGGGTGCTCAAACCAAACACGAAAAGGGTGTTTGAGAGAGCGGTGCAATGCCATTGATTGCCTTGTTAGGGCTCTGGCTGGTGGCCAGCAAAAAGAAGGAAGAGGAAAGGAGTAGTGTAGAGAAGATTTCCCCCCTAGCCAAGCAGCCGGGGATATAGGAAGCGAAGCAAGATTAAGCAAGCACGTGTATTATGCAAGACCCAAAAAAAGGTGGATCAAGCACTTCTCCATAAAGGATCACTGTGCATCGATTTGGTCAAGCTTTCACTTCATCGGCCTATTCCAGCGGATCAAGCGGATCTGACTACACATGATCATAGTGGCCCAAAGACCAAGTGTTTCCACTTCCTCACATAGGATCGCAAGAAGGTACTGCACTTGATCTTAGCCAAAAGGCCGAGTTAGAATTGATACAATATATGCTAACACAGATGCTGCTGAGAAATGTATCAACTAATGTAGAAAACTGTAACAGTTCAGAATTTGCACCTGGATTACTGAGGGTTACGCATATTGCATTTCTTTTGCGGTCCCACCAATTTATAATGAATTTCAGTGGGTGTTTTTGTGCTGATTATGTTTTCCCCGATTTTACATAAAAATGTTGTCCTAATGTTCCCAAAAACTGCTGTTTAGCCTCTATGAATGTTATTATTAAAACACTAACCAGATGCATATTTTGCCATGGTTCTGCCTGTAAGTAGTCAAATTTAATTTGTCTACACCACATACATCCATGCACAAATCACTTATTGCTTTAGGTTGTGCATGTGATTGTTAGAGAGGTCTTACACATGCCCTCATAGTGTAAAATTAATGCTGCAATGATTAACCATTGTTAACATAGTCAATATTGTATTTCAAAGAAAAAAATGACTTAGGTGCTTATATACTCTGATTTATAATGGGGGTTCTACTGTATAAGAATCTTTGCACTTTTTTTTGTAATTTATATTTTATTGAGTTTTAACAGATATTGATAAGAACATATAACATAGTATAAGAAAAAGTTGGAGTGGTAACAAAATAAGAGAAAAGATGTAACACTAGTGTTGAGGATAATTGCATAAAGTCTCAATTGTAGCAAAATACAAACCCCCATATGTAATAAAAGGCACTAAGGAACAGTAACCCATAGCAATATTATAAAGCTAACAAAAGAAAGTAAATATTAGGACTGTAAAAAACAATGATTGTAATATCTATGTAGGTGATAGGATGGATGAGGGTTGGCTTTTAGGTACATCTAGGGTTCCCATATTTCCCATATGTAGAATATTTGCACTTCTATACGCCTAAACTCAGGGTAATAACTCAGGTGGATGTTTTTACTATACACTATATCCTTATATAATTTACATAGTGCTACAGTGCCTTTTCCCAGAAACTTATTTCTAAACCTGTCTGTTCCTCCCTTATGGGTTGCCCTTCCCTTACTGGGACTTATCCCCAAGCCCTGCATAAACTCTTCCCCTCTCACAAGGAGAGGGAGAAATGATGATGAGAAATGAAATGATGATGCTTAATAATTCACATCTCTTATTTCTACCTAGCAAACACCAAAGATAATTTCAGCCATAAGCTACAGTGTTTGACAATGGGGCTGATTTAAGATCTTTAACCTTAGAAAAACAATAATTTCCGGAGGTTGATTTTGAAAACCTTTTACCAAATTGTGGTCGCAATAATAATTTTCCATATTTCTGCACTGGAACCACTGCTTATATCCACAAATCTTAGATGCCTTCAGCTACCTTCCTTCCTGTCAGTCTGGGACTTGTGTCTGGAGTTTGGAAATCAAAGATTGCGAAGAAGAGTTTAGGAAAACAACCTAACAAAAATTATATACTCTAAAGCTTTTTGTCAAATTATGAGCAGATGTCCTGGGATCTGAGCTCAGCATCTATACATAAATCACATGGTGTTTATCTGTTATGTCTATGAAGATAACTCTTACACCAGTGTACGCTAAGAATCTTCAGTGCCCCCTGAAACAGGTTAGCAACATAATTAATAACAAGCAAATGCCGAGTAGCATTTTAACGTGGACATACTTGAACTGGGCCGCCGAGTCCAAATTTAACGTGGCACACTAGAATTTGACGCAACGCAACCTAATTTGACGTGCCGTGCCCCTGGTCTCCATGTTTTGCTCTATTGAATCTAGAGAACAATTAGTTCCCTTTACCTTCTAAGCAAAAACTTATATCCCACGAAAGAAAGACACTGACAACTTTGTTTTTGGCTTCTGCCAACAAAGCTTTACTTAATTATTGGTTACAGAAAGAGTCCCCCTCATTAACAGACACCATTTCTTACATGAACCAACTTAGTTGGCAGGAGGCTTTAAAAGCTAAGTCAAATAGGAGGAGTGTTAAAGAATCCTTTAAACTTATATGGTCTCCTTATTTTGAGAGCGGTGATTCCAATACCAAAGATCACGTTTCTAGGTCTCTTCAAATCTAAATTTGATGGTAACTGGGTAATCTGCCAATGGGCTTTTTCTTTCTTTCTTTTTATTTGTTTTTACATCCACTGGTTTAGTTAATTTTTGTTAGTTGTTCTATGTTTTTATCTATTAATGTTTGAAAATTACATGCCATTGTACTTATTACAGCACATCCCCTGAGTCTGCATGATATATGCTGTCATACAGATTTTTCTTGTTTACACTGTAAATCTCTATATCTATAACAGTCCCTTTCCACAAAGGATGCACCGAATCCACTATTTTGGATTCGGCCGAACAACGAATACTTAGCAATAGGTTTGGGCAAATACCGAACCAAATTCTAATTTGCATATGCAAATTAGGGGTGGGAAGGGGGACATTTTTTTACTTCCTTGTTTAGAGACAAAAAGTCACACATTTTTCCTCCCTGCACCTAATTTACATATGCAAATTAGGATTTGAATTTGATTCGGCCAAATCCGAATCCTGGTGAAAAATCCTGAGCCGAATCCTGGATTCGGTGCATCCCTACTTTCCACTAATCTCTGTGTCATATTGCTAATAACATGTTAGCATCTCATTTTTAATAATTTATATTTTTATCATATAGCAAAACCAAAAGTTTATCGGCTGCCAAACTTAAGTGTATCCTATAAGAACTTTTTCAATACAAATCTCTTTTTGTGAGACAATTTCTTTACATGACAGACACTCATATTCTTTTACATGGCAACATTTCAGTCCATGTATAAATATAAAGTAAAAATAAAAAATAGGTGTGTATACACACACAAACCTAATACCTGCTGAACTATATAAAAATATGTTGCTTTTAATGTAAGTAAATAGGTATTTAAAGCTCTACAACAGAGCTGTCCAAGTAAAGGCCTGTGGGGTGGTTGGAGCCCCCTGCCTGATTATGGATTCCATAGCCTTCTTTGCATGACACCATGATTTTGATATAATCTGGCCACAAACATGCAGTATTTAGGTCTGCCATGTAGCTGGTATTTCACTTGTCACCTAACTGGTATTTCACTTGCTACCTAGCTGGTATTTTCACTATTCGGTAAAATAACAGCCAAGGCTGGTATTAAAAATGTAATGGCAAATAAATTGTAATAACCTGTCTTTCCTCTCCATCCTGCACCCTATCCGTGCTTCCTGATCAGCCCTCTCTCCCTTCACCCCCTCCCCTATCAAAGCAGGTGCTTTCATGTACCACTTCAGTTTAACATAAAACATACACATTATCTCCTAAATTGTAGGGGCAACACTACCAAATCAAAGATCTAGTTATAATATAACTACCCAGTGGATCTGTAAAGGGTCATTATGTTTTAAAAGTTGTTAATTTTTAAAAGCCCTTGCCCAACTGGCAACATAATGAGAGAAATAAAAAATTCAGCCCCTTAAATGGGTTATTTGCCTTTAAATACATTTTTAGTGTGCTGTGCTATTCTGAGACAATTCTCAGTTGGTTTTTATTTTATATTGTCTGTGGTGGTGTTATTTAGCTTTTTATTTAGCACATCTGCAATTTCAGCAATCTGGTCGATAGGGTCCAAATTTCCCTAGCAACCATGCACTTAAATAAATAAGAGACTGGAATATGATTAGGAGAGGACCTGAATAGAAAGATGAGTAATACTAAGTAGCAATAACAAGAAATTGGTAGCCTTACAAAAGCATCTGTTTTTAGATAGGGTCATTTGAAAGCTGGAAAGAGTCAAAAGAAGAAGGTGAACCATCCCGTTAATGATGGGCTACTTCTCACTTCTGATAGATGCCTGTCTCCCTCACCTTTAACTTATTTTAAGAATAGGTTTGGTGGTCTACAATGACCCCATATATTCATTTATGAATGCAAACCCAATATAGTATGGAGTGTGGAACCCTTTGGCACCCCTAAACTACTTCTATATTGCTCCTGAAACCAAATCTCAATAGACAACTGGAAGGTCCTGTGGCACTTATTATGACCTCAAAACTGTATACAGAGTGGAATTTAGGTGGCCCCAAATGTTTTCCTCAGTTGGGTGCAGGAGACACAGTACAAAACAAACTGTACCATGCATGCCATAAGCTGCAGCTAAGGTTGCCACCCTTCCAGTAAAAATGATGCTTGATTATTGGCATCAAGTATAGTTTTTCTCTATTAAAGGAAAACTATACCCCCAAAATGAATACTTAAGCAACAGATAGTTTATATCAAATTGAATGACATATTAAAGAATCTTACCAAACAGGAATATATATTTACATAAATATTGCCCTTTTACATCTCTTGCCTTGAACCACCATTTCGTGACTCTATCTGTGCTGCCTCAGAGATCACCTGACCAGAAATACTGCAACACTAACTGTAACAGGAAGAAGTGAGGAAGCAAAAGGCAGAACTCTGTCTGTTAATTGGCTCATGTGACCTTACATGTGGTTTGTATGTGTGCACAGTGAATCGTATGATCTCAGGGGGCGGCCCTTATTTTTTAAAATGGCAATTTTCTATTTATGATTACCCAATGGCACATACTACAAAAAAAGTATATTATTATGATAATGGTTCATTTACATGAAGCAGGGTTTTACACATGAGCTGTTTTACTCAGTATCTTTTAATAGAGACCTACATTGTTTGGGGGGTATAGTTTTCCTTTAATAGAGAAAAATTACAACCTATATAGGAAGAATGGTATTATTGCTCAGAAAAGGGGGCAACCCCAGAAACAGATGAGTGCTGTTGCAAATATATTAATCCAATCATTTTGGTAGCTGAAATGGATGGTTATGAAAAATACAAAAAAACAAATATTTCCTCTGTACGTGCCACACACAATGCATTGAAATTGTTATTTGCATGGCACCTGAAACCATAATAACTGGCTAAGCCCTGTGATAATAAGTGACTATTGCTGGGAACACTAACCATCATATTTTTGAGAACTACTTGGTTTTTGTTTTTTTATTTATTGTTTTTGAGATATTTAGCTTTTTATTCAGCAGATCTCCAGTTTGCAAATGAAGGTAAAACTGGTTGCTAGGGTTCAAATTATAGGAGAATAGTAGAGGGCCTAAACAGAAAGACGAGTCATAAAAATAAGCAATAACAAAACATTCATAACCTTACAGAGCAATTGTTTTTTAGATGGGGTCAGTGACCCCCATTTGAGGGAAAAAGAATCAGAAGAAAAAGGCAAATAATTAAAGAACTTTACAAATTAATAATGAAGACCAATGGAAAATGTGCCACCTTTAGTCAGTGATTTAAAGGGGGGGGGGCACATGGGACATAACTGCATACAGAGCTGGGCCAGACTGAGCAGGCGCCGTAGGCAACCTGCCCGACCATGGCGCAGGCTGATTTGTGTGCATGCGCAAGTTCCCGCTCGCGCACATCGGCATGCACGGAAGCGCTCATCGGCGTGCATGGAAGCTCACATCAGCGTGCGAAGCACGATTCTATATGCGCGCATGCGCGGTAGCGCAAGAAGATGCTGAAATGTCAGGGAGAGAGGGGACCGGACATGGGGTAGGTGACAGAGCAGGTACGTGCCTGGTGTCCCCCCAGCTTTGCGCCCGAGGCACGTGCCTACTCTGTCTACCCCTAGTCTCCAGTTTGCAAATGAAGGTAAAACTGGTTGCTAGGGTTCAAATTATAGGAGAATAGTAGAGGGCCTAAATAGAAAGACGAGCCATAAAAATAAGCAATAACAAAACATTCATAACCTTACAGAGCAATTGTTTTTTAGATGGGGTCAGTGACCCCCATTTGAGGGAAAAAGAATCAGAAGAAAAAGGCAAATAATTAAAGAACTTTACAAATTAATAATGAAGACCAATGGAAAATGTGCCACCTTTAGTCAGTGATTTAAAGGGGGGGGGCACATGGGACATAACTGCATACAGAGCTGGGCCAGACTGAGCAGGCGCCGTAGGCAACCTGCCCGACCATGGCGCAGGCTAATTTGTGTGCATGCGCAAGTTCCCGCTCGCGCACATCGGCATGCACGGAGGCGCTCATCGGCGTGCATGGAAGCTCACATCAGCGTGCGAAGCACGATTCTATATGCGCGCATGCGCGGTAGCGCAAGAAGATGCTGAAATGTCAGGGAGAGAGGGGACCGGACATGGGGTAGGTGACAGAGCAGGTACGTGCCTGGTGTCCCCCCAGCTTTGCGCCCGAGGCACGTGCCTACTCTGTCTACCCCTAGTCTCCAGTTTGCAAATGAAGGTAAAACTGGTTGCTAGGGTTCAAATTATAGGAGAATAGTAGAGGGCCTAAATAGAAAGACGAGCCATAAAAATAAGCAATAACAAAACATTCATAACCTTACAGAGCAATTGTTTTTTAGATGGGGTCAGTGACCCCCATTTGAGGGAAAAAGAATCAGAAGAAAAAGGCAAATAATTAAAGAACTTTACAAATTAATAATGAAGACCAATTGAAAATGTGCTTAGAATTGGCTATTCTATAACATACTAAAAGTTAACTTAAAAGTCGAACCACTCCTTTAACTTTTAAAGGAACAGTTCAGTGTAAAAATAAAAACTGGGTAAATTGGTTGTGCAAAATAAAACATGTTTCTAATATTGCTATCTAGCCAAAAATGTAAACTATAAAATATGGAGTGAGCAGATATCTAACAGAACAGAACACTATTTCATGCTTTTCAGCTCTCTACCGCTGAGTTAACTCTGATCCCCATACACAGGCAGATAGACGGGTTTAGACCAATTTGACAGCTAATCTGCCAGTGTATGGAGACTTCCGATGGGTCTTTCTGATCGATATCTGGACACGATATTGATCGGGAAGGTTTGATTTTTCTCCAGACCGACCTGTCGGAGCCCATTGCGTAATTCGTAATCCGATCATTCGGCCATAGGGCCGAATGTTCAGATTACCCCCGATATAGCCTGCCGTTAGTGGCATATGGGGGAAAAGATCCGCTTGTTTGGCGATCTCGCCAAACGAGCGGATCTTATAGTGTATGGCCACCTTTAGTCAGTGATTTAAAGGGGGGGGGCACATGGGACATAACTGCATACAGAGCTGGGCCAGACCGAGCAGGTGCCCTAGGCAACCTGCCCGACCATGGCGCAGGCTGATGTGTGCGCATGCGCAAGTTCACGCTTGCGCACATCAGCATGCACGTAAACGCTCATCGGCGTGCACGGAAGCGCACATCAGTGTGCGAACCACGATTCTATGTGCGCACATGCGCGGTAGCGCAAGAAGATGCTGAAATGTCAGGGAGAGAGGGGACCGGACATGGGGTAGGTGACAGAGCAGGTACATGCCTGGCGTCCCCCCAGCTTTGCGCCCTAGGCACGTGCCTACTCTGTCTACCCCTAGTTTCGGCCCTGACTGCATACCTCCCAACCCGTTTATAGAGGCACAGTCCCTCTTTTGACAGCTCAAGCTGCAGTCCTTCATTTGTACTGGAGAGTCCTGTTTTTCTCTGCACTGAACAGCCAGAGAAAGAAACAAAGTTTCTAACTTAATTGGCTTTTAGCAGAGAGCCCAGAACAGCTACAGCTGCTTATAAGATATTTTTGTAACAATTTCAAGATGAGGAAATAAGTAATTCTTACAATATAAGGTAACAGGTCCCTTGGGAAAAGGGCAATTCAACTTCATTAGCAAAACTGTAATAACTGAAAAAAACCCCAAAGAAATATGTTCAAACTTTCATGACCCATGTGCCCCCCCTTCAAGCCTCTGATTGGTTAGTGACTTGTAACCCAACCAATCATTGGAAACCAATAGAGCTGCAAAGCAGGAAGTAGTGTTCTGATTATGTTAGACATTCAGTCACTCCAGCCTTTATAGATTACATTTTGGCTAACTAACTATATTGAAAATGTTTATATTTTGCACAACCTATCTATTTAGCCAGTTTTTATTTTTTATACGGAACAATTCCTTTAAAGGGAAAGAACAATTTTAAAGGGCATTTCTCACTTCCCTACACATATAAAATGTACATTTCCACTGCAGTGTCTAATAATTTACCACAATGTGCAAGCAAGCTGTCTGTATAGCCCAAGTGTTCTGCAAGCACGCCAGGCTATGATGAAAAGAGACGACTGCAGAAAAATACGCACATTGTGAGACTGAAGCAGCCACTAATTACTGGGCTAGTTGTGCTCCCTGTGGCTGTTTGCCATATGTATAAGTGGCCAAGCATGCTGTTTGCATGATCTTAATGGGCCCCACACCAGAAAAATGGATGGAGCTGTCTGTACTCCATTCATAAATGAGGCCCCAAGAGGGTGTATCAATGGGCACTGAAAAAAAACACGTTGTGCTCCCAATCCATGTGCTCTGTTCTGTGCTAGTAAGAGAAGGTGTTTTGTGTGCAAACATGCTTTACAAACCAATTGCTTATCTGACTAGCTGTGTTGCTATGTAGCCCTGACACAGAATCTGGCCTTCTATTTTTTATAACAATCAGGATAAATGTATTTAGCATATTGACAGGCATAGCAAAGAGAGCTGTAATACATAGAATGTGATTACTTAATGCATTCTTATGGCAGCCTCCTTTTAACAGAAGCATTTCTTTGTTTCCTTGTCATTAATCACCAATGAAAAACCTGTTTGAGAAAAGCTTAGTGAGTCACTGAGGAGAGCTGGGCATTCTGCTGTGTCATTGCTCCCTCCCCCACCCCATGAATCAGTTCCCTTCCAAGTACTGTACTGTGTGTGTAAGAAACGGCGCCCAAGAAAATACTCCTGAGAAGCAAAGCTGCCTGCTTGCCTTCTTTTATGCAGCTCGCCAGGCACGCCCATGATTCTGCTGCTCTGCTACATTCATTGTCCTGCATAGAAAATAAAGGGAAATATATTTTTTTATTAAGAAGAAGGAATACCAGCTGCATAAGAGCTTGTTATCATTCAGATAGTGTTGCTTGTAATGTTCACGGATGGATTTATTTTGCCATCTCAGCTTGCTGTTTTTGAATACCCCCATACTCAACCGTTAACTGGGCCATGACCTCCAGTTAACGGAGGTAGGGGTCAGGGGCGATCCTGGCCCCTCCGCCCGCCTGAGGCAGAAGCAGTTGCTGCTGCCACCCCTCCCCCGGAAATTCGTTCTTAAAGTACCAGGAGCAGAATTTTTGCTGCGCCTGGTACCTAGTGGGGCGCTGCTGCCTGAGGCGACAGCCTCAACCTGCTTTATTGGCGAAGCACCCCTGGTAGGGGTAGGTTTAGAAGATGGCAGTTGGTGCACGTACCCTTTATGGGTAGCATATTGTAAATTAATATATTTTCTTTTGTATTTATAAGGCGCAGGCTGGATGTGAGAGGCAACATGAGCCACATCCAGCACATCCTCTGGTTGTGGCAAGGAGGCAGTTCATAGATGGGGAGCCATATCTCACTGTTGCTACCTCATTCCTGATGATACTGCCTTGCATGTGTTGTATGATGTCTAGCAAGTTGTGATATAAAATGGCATCAAAATTACTTTTGGAATGCTTGCAGCTCTGTTAATAAATAGCGTTGGACTGGGCCAGCAGGGCACTGGAAAAAAATACCTGGTGGGCCCTGTCTGCCTAGGCCCACTCCCTCGATTTGCCATACCATTAAGGAGAAGGAATAGCAGTATATGATGTGACATGTCGTAACAAATTGCACATGTGCAGAAGGGAATTTGGACATCAGGAGGGCCCCTAGTGTAGCAGCTCTGGTGGGCCCCCAATGCCCCATTCCAACGCTATTCATAAATGAGTTGTATATTACACTGTACCGCCATAGTCTCTGTTTATCCAATTAGCAATAGGTTACTGAGAGAATGCAATAAAACGGTATTAGCTGCTGAAAATGTGTTTTATTTGCATATCATGTTTTGGGCTCTATGTCCTTTATCAAGTTATACACTTGATAAAGGACCTAGATCCCGAAACATGTAGTGTAAATATTGCTAATTAGATTACTTGATATCTGTGGTGGGGGTATATACTGAGATTGAAAGCCTACAGTACTTCAGACGGGCAGTCATCTTTATTGATTGGATAATCTCTGCTGTGTTTGAATTTTAATAGTGTTACCAATGTTGCTTTGCAACTGGTAGTTCTGTAAAAAGAGAACACACAGAAAATGCAATTAGTAGCCTGGAATATGGGCCACTGTTGCTTTGAGAAGTAAAATTTATCACACCGCAGTAGATGACCCAAAATGGAAAAAGTGAGCCAGGTGATAACCCAGTTCATCATGAATAATGTTGACCTGGAATTTTACTGGCCCTTGCATCTGTGCAGTAATTGGTATTGGGATGCGCAGTGTTCAGTTATCCACATGTATTTCCAAACCACACACTCTGCTTAATATATGAAAGGCTTCTATTGGATGCAAATAGCAGCAGTTTTATTGCAACATGCACTTGTGCTCAGGCGACTTCCTCATCGTGATTTTCCTAT
Organism: Xenopus laevis; assembly: GCF_017654675.1. NCBI lineage: Eukaryota > Metazoa > Chordata > Amphibia > Anura > Pipidae > Xenopus > Xenopus laevis. The sequence continues at coordinate 58,155,294 of NC_054379.1, read as the reverse complement.
TTACTAAAAGTGTGCAACATTCCAAAAAATCCCCATGTTTTTACCCACAATGCCACATTTTCACAGAAGTCTGTGTCTGCTGCAGTCTAGAAAAAATGTTGCACCAGATCCAACTGAATTCAATTAAAATCTAATATTGTCTCATGGCCTTCATCTAGTTATACTATAATTGTAGTGCTCCAGATTTAATATAACTGTGTATTTGTCATGGAACTTTGTTAAATGCAGTTGCTACATTTGCATGTTTTTTTTTGCCAATTGTTAAATGTGGCCAGAAATGGGCATGCTACAATAAGAACATGGGCATATTGAATAACATGCCTCGACATGGTGAAAAAACCTGGTTGGCCCAGGCCTGCTCCCTGCTGCATAATGTGGGTGTCCCCCCATGCTCGATCATGGCAAGGAAAAGGAAAAACGCACACAGGTAGGCATGTGCAAGGAAGGGTAAGGCATGCTGAATTTGCTGGAGCCTGCATCTGAGGTGTGGGAGCATGTGACAGCTATGGAGGCCACAGAGCTACTGGCAACACAATACCTGTGAATAATGTAACTTATTTGTGCTTAATTCTTTTCTCTAATGTATTGATACCCTGTCCTTGTAAAAATGTTGCTTGGAAACAGGGTTGGTGGCATGAGAGCTCCATTAGGGCTGTAAAGATTTGCAAATTAGATAACATAAACTATAGCAAAGTGGAAGACACAATAGAAGTGCCATGGTAACTGACTTGTTCTCCCATGTAGCTACAGTATAGCCTTATAATACACAAAACCTATGAATATTTTGTAAATGATATCCTTATAAACGGTGAGTTCTGATGTCATCAGTTATAAACGGTGAGTTCTGATGTCATGTCACATGACTCACTGAAATTTCTGTATTATAATAAATAAAGTACCCCCTGTTGCAAATTATGAGGATATTAGAAGTTACCTCGGAGTTCCATGACCTGTATAAAAACACTCGGCCGTATGGTCATAAAACTCGTCGGTAACTTAAAATATCCTTATAATTTAAAAGAGTGGGTACTTTATTCACTATATATTGCACATATTGAAAAGTAACATACATATGTCAACAGTTATAGACTTAGTGTAACATTGTAGATAATCTAAAAATGACTGCTAAAAACACAATAATCCTATAGCAGTACAAAAAATGCTGTGTTTAATCTGCCACCTCGTGGTCATATGTTTGTACTGCAACAACACATTACACTGTAGAAGGGGTGAGAAGTTACAGAAAATTATTAAAAATTGCTGTTATACATTTTAGTGCTTATTGCAAATAGCTTTTATATTCATTACCACCCTTTCCTGTACTTAGCACACTTGCACTAGAAGAGCAAGATTTCTGGTTTGAAAACCAAAAATTCTGCTCTTAAAGTTACCAGGAGTGCCTTTTTGCTGCCCCTGGTTTTTCACCTCGCCTCATTGGTGCAGCGCCCCTGCTTCTTTATTACTTCATACCTCGGGATTTCAATGCCTGCAGTGTATGAATCCAACATTTTCTCTTTTCTGGAGTTGTAGCAGTCTGCTTCTAGTACACTTGCACTAGAAGAGCAAGATTTCTGGTTTGAAAACCAAAAATTCTGCTCTTAAAGTTACCAGGAGTGCCTTTTTGCTGCCCCTGGTTTTTCACCTCGCCTCATTGGTGCAGCGCCCCTGCTTCTTTATTACGTCATACCTCGGGATTTCAATGCCTGCAGTGTATGAATCCAACATTATCTCTTTTCTGGAGTTGTAGCAGTCTGCTTCTAGTACTGCTTCAATCACCAAAATGTAGAGAAAAAAAAAAAGTGTCATGGTGTGAAAATGCATTGGTGCAGGTCATTAATTTATTATTATATGTAAGCCAGCAGACACTGGTGGAAGCCTTATACTGATGGGTCTGTGAAATTTTTCATTACATTTTATGCATTATTTCCACTCTTTTATTAACTTCTTAAAGTGCTTAAGATTAGACCATCCACCTGGTCACCCCATTATGGCCAGTGTGGGGGTCACTTTTAGCACCTGCACCTCCATTTCTTGATATATCACCATTTTCTTCTAGTGGCAGATCATGTGGTAAAGGAAAGGCCAGGGCTGGATTTACATAGCAGGTGCCCCCCTTCATATTTCCTTTGTCGGGTCCAGAGCACTGGGGCTTGGCATATGGGGAATCAAATCTCCTGTGCTTCCCCAGTGCTTCGGAACCAATGTGAATGCAGTTGGACCCTGCCACTATAAGCTCATGTCTTTGTGGCCTTTCCATAAATCTGGGCCTTAGAAAGGCAATAATCTCTGGGGGGGGGGGCATGGGGTTGTGCCAAAAGTTAGGAGCCTTCCGGTTATTGTATTCACTTACCTGATACACCGCCTCTTACTGTCACTCCTGTGAGAAAAAAAATGCTTTTTCACTCTACTGTACATGTGTCAGCCCCAGGATTTTGAATAAAAAAGAAGCAGAATAAGAGGATCCCATTGTGGAGCTTGCTGAGAAGGCTGGGCAGTTTTCTGCTAACAGGAGAACTGGCCTGGGGTATCAGGTAAGTGATTAAAATCACTTGGGGTGCCAAAGTTTTGGTACTCCCTAACTTTTGCGAGGGACAGTGATGGGATCCAACATGCTTCATCACATGCCAATGTCTTTATGAGATTTTTAAGGAGACATTTTTAAATTTGAAGTTCAAAGCTGCAACACTGAGTCAGTTAAAAAACATCAGACAACACAGTGAAGGCCTGATGTGTTTTGGGTGATCCTGCCCTTAATCATATCAGAATACAGACAAGTCATTATTAACAGCACCCTCTAATCCAGGCTCTTTTGCCACTCTCACACATGGGGGGAGGGTGGGTGCGAGAGTGGTAAGATGAAGTAAAACTTAAAATCAGGAGATGCAAAAATGAGGTTTCACTGTATTTGAAATAATAAAATGGCCACAATGCCCTGGAAATCTGAATACTCTTTTGTATAATTCTGAACATTAATGGGGTTGTTCACCTTTAAATAAATCTTTAGTATGATGTAGAGACTGTTATTCTAAGACAATTTACAATTGACTTTCATTTTTATATTATTTGTGGTTTTTGAGTTATTTAGCTTTTTATTTAGCAGCTCTCCAGTTTGCAATTTCAGCAAGGTGGTTGCTAGGGTCCAAATTACCCCTATTGAATAATATATTGCAATAATAATCTCAGCGTTGATCCGACAAGACACACCTGACAGTTGTGCAGCGTCAGATCAACACTGCAACACCTACCATCTGACAATGCAGTCACTTACCTTATTTCCATTGCATGCGATTTGACAACTGCGTTTTTACACAGCGTGTTGGATCGCACTGGAAACGCCTGTGTAGTCCTACCCTAAAATGTAATGTTCCTGTAACTGGTATTTCAGTCTGGCAGATCAGTAATCCAGGTGCAGATTCTGAACTGTTACAGTTTGTTACATTAGTTGATATATTTCTCAGCAGCATCTATGGAATATTAGCAACTATTGTATCAATTCTAACAGCTGCCCTGAAACTCAGGCATACTGCTAAGCAGGACCAAAGATAATAAAAGTATCAACTAATGTATCAATTTAGAACACTTAGGGGCACATTTACTTAGCTCGAGTGAAGGATTCGAAGTAAAAAAAAAACATTTTTACTTTCTTTAATGAAAAAGAACTTATGAACTTACTGCACAACAAAGCCTAATCAAACAAATGATTTATGCTTTCAAAGTTAGCCACAGGGGGCTGTCATCTGGTAACTTTGTTAAACATCTTTGCCTTTTACCCTGCACATGCTCAGTGTTGTCTGGGCTGCTTAGGGATCGTCATAAACAAAGCTGCTTGAATTCTGCATGGCTGGTAAGTAAGGGCGGGCTCCCCCTGTTGTTCATAAGTATGATTGTTTCCCTGCTCAGCAGTTAGGGACCATCTGACAATTCCTATCCACAGCAGTAAATGAAGGGAGAATTTCACTTCATATAGTCAGGTTTTTTATAAAAACGGTACACATTTTTTAATTAAAGTATATTAGAGATAGGTTTCTTTTTCATTAAAGAAAATAAAAAAAAAATGGGATTTTATTTTTTTGCCTTTCCTTGTCCTTTGATCTATTTCTCTTAGGGATGCACCGGTTCGGTTCGGGATTTGGCCAGGATTCAGCCTTTTTCAGCAGGATTCGGATTCGGCAGAATCCTTCTGCCCAGCCGAACCGAATCTGAATCCTAATTTGCATATGCAAATTAGGGGCAGGGAGGGAAACCGCGTGGCGTTTTGTCAGAAAACAAGGAAGTATAAAATGTTTTTCCCTTTCCACCCCTAATTTGGATATGTAAATTAGGGTACGGATTCAGTTGGTATTCGGCCAAATCTTTAGCGAAGGATTTGGGGGTTTGGCCGAATCCAAAATAGTGGATTCGGCGCATCCCTAATTTCTCTATGTTTTCTAGTGAGTATGTCACAACCACACCCTAGACAGAGAGGTAATAGATTGCTCCAGAAAAGAGAAAAAATTGGATTCATACATGGCATGCATTAGAACCCCAAGGTATGATTAGAGAATATGACTGGATTTATGCAAGTATACAAATTAGGTTGTTGATGGCAAGTGCACAATTGGAACTTCCAGGGTGATTCCAATTTGAAACTAAACATGTCAATATAATTAGTGGTTGTGACTTCCACTTAAATAGAATGGGTATTACAAATGACTTATGTCATGAAGCACCCACAATATTTACAGACATGTAAATCCTGGGGTACTTACTATAATGCCAGCCACAACATACCATTTACACTACAATCTCAAGGGCTTTTCTCCCATTGTGTTCTAAAGCCATTGCTTATCAAATATAGTTTGTTTAAATGATAGTAAACTATACCAATAAAGTATTAAGATTATATGTACCATGTGACACACCTTTGGCCTTTCTCTTCTTTTAGTGACGTGAAACCTCAAAGGGAGAGAGAGTAAGGAAGCATTACAAAAATAGTAAATAAAATGCCCTTTTAGCGACATGCTCGATTTCTTCTTTAGGTAATGTCATTAATGGCGAGGTTTTGACCTATTTATTTGTCCCCCGGGTACTTTTTGCAATGCTATGAATCTTTGCCCACTCTGTAATCTTACAGCTATCATGGAGGCACCCATATGTAATACACATGCATAAAACAAATACACGGATAGATGCTAAATTTCAGCAGATCAATTGGTTCCTGCCAGCCGATAAAAAATCTGAGATGACCCTGATACAGCATCACCAGAAAGATGAGCAGACAATTTTTCAAACAACCGCTAATCCGCAAGTCAGCTAACATTATCCAAAATATATATACCATAATTGAAACAAAATAGGATCAAACATGTTAGAGCCACATCTTAGTCCTATTATTTCAAGCAGACCATTGAAGATGGCGGTTATTATTGTACTAATAAAACTTAACTTTTAATCAATACTCCAGTTAATACATGCTACCCATATACAGACTCACTGCTTTTAACTATCAAAGCAGTGCAGGACCGTGACCTTAAAAATACACATACACACCCTGAAGGGGCCCCTGAAGAAGCTGAATGATCAGCGAAGCACATATGGCGGCATAGGTGGACAGTGGCGTGAGTAGCTCCTACCAGTTCCCGACGTAGATAGGCAAGCTCTGAGCGGGGGAAATAATGGATGGGAGGGAAATCTTTTACCTTGACATTTACCTGGACAATAAAGGAGGGCTGTTGGAAAAAATACACTGTGAGGGAACAAACTGTAAAATTAAAGCAATATTCAGATGGTGTGGAAAAAAAATAATAAGAAATCTAGGGAAATACCATGCAAGGAGGTGGGAGGTAATATACTGTATGCTGAGAGTTATGTACAGTACTTTTAGAAAGGGTGAAAGCTGATGCTCTCTGCCATTTTCTACCCTCAGCTATGTGAGATGTACAACTGACTTCTGCCAGACTGACAACTAGCAGTGTAAGCACATTGCTGTTAATTCACTAATTCTGCAGCAGCACAGTCCTTTCTATTTGGTGCACATTCTATATAACTGCAGGGTACACTGTCCCTCACAGGAGGAATGACCCCATCTTTGGGAAGGGGTAAATAGTCAGCCAAAGTGGAATTGTCAAACAAGCATGCCATATAAGAAATCCTTGCATGTTAGAAAGTTGCAAAATCTTTTGAGGAAAGCAAAATATGTTTTCAGAGCTAATAAATGCTATATACCTGTATGCTATATACCTGTCACTCCCATGAACTCAAAATTCGACCAATCTAAATTTTGTAAACTCAGATGAATAGGATTGATCTGAAAACTTGAATTGAATTCGATTCGAATTTTAAAAACTCAATTTGAGAAAACTTAAATATCAGGAAGGCTGCAAACAACTCCAAATTGATCCCCTTGACTTAAACAGCAATTCGGCAGGTTTTAGGTGGCGAATAGTCTAATTCGAGTTCTTAAAGGGTCCTGTTTATGATAAATCTTGAAATATCGAATTAGAATTTTTTGAAAAAGTCAAATCGAATTTTAATAACTCCCTAGTCGAATTTGACAGTTTTGACCATAAAAAACACAAAAATTCTAATTTTCAATTCGACCCTTGATAAATCTGCCCCTTAAAGTATGGTAATTCAAAATACCCACTATCCAGAAAACTTCAGGTCCTATTCTAGATGATAGATTCCATACCTGCATAGCAACTGTGCCCCTTCTTGGTTATTTTTGTGTGTCAACTATTCTCTGTGTTTACAACTTGCTAGAAAGCTTTTGCTCATATTTGCATTGCTCTGTTTCTAGCAATAACACCATTGACTACACCAGGAATATCACACACTGAAAGACATGCGGAGCTGATTTACATTGCATAGTTTTGCTTAAAGGGATACTGTCATGGGAAAAATTTTTTTTTCAAAATGAATCAGTTAATAGTGCTGCTCCAGCAGAATTCTGCACTGAAATCCATTTCTCAAAAGAACAAACTTCCCAGCTGCCCCAAGTCATGTGACTTGTGCTCTGATAAACTTCAATCACTCTTTACTGCTGTACTGCAAGTTGGAGTGATATCACCCCCCTCCCTTTTCCCCCCCAGCAGCCAAACAAAAGAACAATGGGATGGTAACCAGATAGCAGCTCCCTAGAGATCTAAGAACAGCACTCAATAGTAAAAACCCATGTCTCACTGAGACACATTCAGTTACATTGAGAAGGTGCAACAGCAGCCTGCCAGAAAGCATTTCTCTCCTAAAGTGCAGGCACAAGTCACATGACCAGGGGCAGCTGGGAAATTGGCAAAATGTCTAGCCCCATGTCAGATTTCAAAATTGAATATAAAAAAATCTGTTTGCTCTTTTGAGAAATGGATTTCAGTGCAGAATTCTGCTGGAGTAGCACTATTAACTGATGCGTTTTGAAAAAAACATGTTTTCCGATGACAGTTTCCCTTTAACTTACTTTTCCATATCACAGTGTAAATGGAAACCTGGATGACAGATGACTAAAGGTGGCCATAGACGTAACAATTATGATCTGTCTTGGAAAAGATCATTTATTTCAATACACACACGTAGAGCTGAATCATCAGATATACAGGTAAAAACAATATAATTCTACCTGTATCTGACGATTCAGCACTAACAATGGACAATGTTTGGGTGCCTTCAAAAGCACACAATCAAAATTTTCCGTCCAGTCCGATCGACGAGCCAATATCGGTCAGCTCTTTTCCCACCATACATGCAACGAATATCGTACGAAAATTTGTTTTGTACTATATTATCTGTGCGTCTATGGCCACTAGAGATGTCGCGAACTGTTCGCCGGCGAACTTGTTCGCGCGAACATCGGGTGTTCGCGCTCGCCGGAAGTTCGCGAACGTCGCGCGACGTTCGCCATTTTGGGTTCGCCATTGTTGGCGCTTTTTTTTGCCCTCTCACCCCAGACCAGCAGGTACATGGCAGCCAATCAGGAAGCTCTCCCCTGGACCACTCCCCTTCCCTATAAAAACCGAAGCCCTGCAGCGTTTTTTCACTCTGCCTGTGTGTGCTGAAGAGATAGTGTAGGGAGAGAGCTGCTGCCTGTTAGTGATTTCAGGGACAGTTGAAAGTTTGCTGGCTAGTAATCGTTTTGATACTGCTCTGTTATTGGAGGGACAGAAGTCTGCAGGGGTTTGAGGGACATTTAAGCTTAGGTAGCTTTGCTGGCTAGTAATCTACCTTCTACTGCAGTGCTCTGTATGTAGCTGCAGTGGGCAGCTGTCCTGCTTCTGATCTCATCTGCTGACTGCTGCAATAACAGTAGTCCTTGTAAGGACTGCTTTTATTTATTTTTTTGTTGTTTTACTACTACTACTACTACTACTACTATAAGAGCCCAGTGCTATTAGTCTAGCAGTGTTGGGGAGTGGGACTGGTGTGCTAATCTGCTGCTCCTAGTAGTTCAGCAGCACCAACTTTAATTTTTTTTTTTTAATATTCATTTTTTTTTTATTTTACTTTTTTTTATTTTACTACCGCTGTAGTAGTGTATAAGTTGACCTTTTAGGCATTATTTGCCCTGTAGGCATTATTTGCACACTGTTTTCTTCAACCCGCCATCGAGCTGTGTGACCTTGTTCACATTCTGTCTAAATATCCATAATATTACCGTCTCCAGAAAAAACACCGGAGTCACTTTTTTCAAGCAGCCATAATATATTTTACGTAATCCGTATCCACCGCTGTAGTAGTGTATACGTTGGCCTTGTAGGCATTATTTGCACACTGTTTTCTTCAACCCGCCATCGAGCTGTGTGACCTTGTTCCCATTCTGTCTAAATATCCATAATATTATCGTCTCTAGAAAAACCACTTGAGTTACTTTTTTCAAGCAGCATTCATATATTTTACGTAATCCGTATCCACCGCTGTAGTAGTGTATACGTTGACTTTGTAGGCATTATTTGCACAGTGTTTTCTTCAACCCGCCATCTAGCTGTGTGTATTATCGTTTCCAGAAAAACCAACTGAGTTTTTGTTGTTGTTGTTGTTTTTTTAAAAATAATGCCAGGCAAAGGCAGGCCGCCACGCAGAGGCCGTGCTAGGGGCCGTGCTGCTATGCAATCCTGTGGCCCTAGCAAATTTCCCAGTTTTAAAAAGCCAATGACCCTGAACTCCCAAAATGCTGAAGAGGTAGTTGACTGGCTTACACAGCACACCCCATCCTCTACCGTTTCTAACTTTACCACAACATCCTCCTCATCCTCCACTGCTATGGCCACCCCACGTAACACTTCCTCCACCACCGGTGCCCCTTCTTCACTGGGGTCAGAGGAGTTATTTTCCAATGAGTTTCTTGAACTGAGTAATGCGCAACCATTATTGCCAGAAGAAGATGAAGGAGATGAGGACCTTACACCAGATTTAATTCTGGCAGAGAACACGATAGAGATGGACATAATGAGTGATGAGGAGGAGGTCCCCGCTGCTGCTTCCTTCTGTGATGTGTCAGAAGAAATTGATGCATCTGAGGAGAATGATGATGAGGAGATTGATGTTTTGTGGGTGCCTAGTAGAAGAGAGCAAGAGGAGGGTAGTTCAGATGGAGAGACGGAGAGTCAGAGAGGCAGTAGGAGAATAAGACTTAGAAGAAGCAGGGAGGACAGCCCGCAGGGATCAGCAGGGCAACAACATGTATCGGCACCTGTGTTCAGCCGGCCAACGCACCCGCCATTGCCGCCAATACCGCCAACTCCGCCAACTTCTACTGTTACCGCCAGATCGCACACTTCCAAAAAGTCAGCAGTGTGGGATTTTTTTAATGTGTGTGCCTCTGACAAAAGCATTGTAATTTGCAATGAGTGCAGTCAGAAACTGAGCCTTGGTAAGCCCAACAGCCACATAGGTACAACTTCTATGCGAAGGCACATGAGCGGCAAGCACAAAGCACTTTGGGAGCAACACCTCAAAGGCAACAGGCAAACTAAAAGCCACACTCCTTCTGGTCCAGCATCTTACTGCTCTACCTCTGCTCTCCTTGACCCGTCTGAACCACCCTCCACTCCGCCTTCCACCTTGACCACCTGTTCCCATTCCCAGTCATCTGCCACCAGCCAAGTTTCTGTGAAGGCCATGTTTGAGCGTAAGAAGCCAATGTCTGACTGTCACCCCCTTGCCCGGCGTCTGACAGCTGGCTTGTCTGCACTCTTAGCCCGCCAGCTTTTACCATACCAGCTGGTGGACTCTGAGGCCTTCCGCAAATTTGTAGCAATTGGGACACCGCAGTGGAAGGTACCCAGCCGCAATTTTTTTTCTAAAAAGGGAATACCACACCTGTACCAACATGTGCAGAGCCAAGTTACCGCATCTCTGTCACTTAGTGTTGGGCCAAAGGTCCATATGACTACTGACGCATGGTCCTCCAAGCATGGTCAGGGCAGGTATGTCACCTACACTGCCCACTGGGTGAACTTGGTAATGGCTGGGAAGCAGGGAATGGGTAGCTCAACAACAACAGTGGAGTTGGTGTCACCGCCACGGATTGCACGCGGTTCTGCCACCACCTCTACTCCTCCATCGCTCTCTACCTCGTCTTCTTCTTCTTCTTACTCTGCTGCTGGGTCCTCCTTCTCCTCCTCCACACCTGTGCACCCCCAGCTCCCCCTAGGCTATTCGACGTGCCAGGTACGCCGTTGTCACGCTGTCTTGGGGATGACGTGCCTGGAAAGCAAAAACCATACCGGATCTGTACTCCTGTCATCTCTGCAGTCACAGGCCGATCGGTGGCTGACCCCACACCAACTGCAGATCGGAAAAGTGGTGTGTGACAATGGAAGCAATCTGTTGGCAGCGTTGAGACTAGGCAATTTAACACATGTGCCCTGCATGGCACATGTGTTAAATTTAATAGTCCAACGTTTTGTCTCCAAGTACCCAGGATTCCAGGACGTTCTCACCCAGTCCAGAAAGGTGTCGGCCCATTTCAGACGTTCCTACACAGCCATGGCACGCCTTGCTGACATTCAGCAGCGCTACAACATGCCAGTCAGGCGTTTGATTTCTGACAGCCAGACTCGCTGGAATTCAACGCTCCTTATGTTGGAACGTCTGCTGCAACAACAAAGGGCCGTCAACGAGTACCTTTTTGAACTGGGTGGTAGGACTGGATCTGCACAGCTGGGGATTTTTTTCCCCCGTTACTGGGTGCTTATGCGCGATGCCTGCAGGCTCATGCGACCTTTTGAAGAGGTGACAAATATGGTCAGTCGCACCGAAGGCACCATCAGCGACCTAATACCCTTCGCTTTCTTCCTGGAGCGTGCCGTGCGACGAGTGACAGATGAGGCTGTAGACCAGCGTGACGAGGAGCTGGAAGCGCACGATTTCTGGTCGGAATCACCAGAACGAACCCAGGCACCTGCTGCAACGCAGGGAGAGGTGCCAGAAGTGGAGTCAGAGGAGGAAGGTGGCTTTGTGGAGGAGGAGGAGGAGGACCAACAGGAGCAGGCTTCCCAGGGGGCTAGTGGTGACCTTTTGGGGACCCCTGGTCTTGTACGTGGCTGGGGGGAGGAGACCGTGGATGATGCAGTCCTTGATAATGAGGAAGCGGAGATGGATAGCTCTGCATCCAACCTTGTGAGAATGGGGTCTTTCATGCTGTCATGCCTGTTGAAGGACCCCCGTATCAAGAGGCTTAAGGAGAAGGACCTGTACTGGGTCGCAACGCTACTAGACCCTCGGTACAAGCATAAAGTGTCAGAAATGTTACCAACATACCACAAGTCCGAAAAGATGCGGCATTTACAAACCAGCCTGCAAAACATGTTGTACAATGCTTTTAAGGGTGATGTCACTTCAGGAACTCATCAACATTCCAGGGGCAGAGGTGCCAGTAATCCTGCCACGAGCACACCTGCAAGGACAAAGCCCTTTGGCCAGTCTGTAACGTCAGACATGCAAATGTTTTTCTGTCCAAGGCAGCGCCACAACCCTTCTGGATCCACCCTCAAAGAACGCCTCGACCGGCAGGTAGCGGACTACCTGGCATTAACTGCAGATATCGACACTCTGAGGAGCGATGAACCCCTGGACTACTGGGTGCGCAGGCTTGATCTGTGGCCAGAGCTGTCACAATTTGCCATGAACCTCTTGTCTTGCCCAGCCTCAAGTGTGCTCTCAGAAAGGACCTTCAGTGCAGCAGGAGGGATTGTAACTGAGAAGAGAACTCGCCTAGGTCACAAAAGTGTCGATTACCTGACCTTTATTAAAATGAATGAGGGGTGGATCTCGGAGGGTTACTGCACGCCGGAAGACTTGTTCTGACTTCTATGCAGCTGTCCTTCTCTTCAAGCCTCATGACTCCACACACAGCTGTCCTTTAGCGTCCTCCTCCTCCCTCCGCCACCGTTACAAACTAGGGTGCAAACCCTACTGGTTTAATTTTTTCTGGCCTCTGTGCTTCAGTGGCTGCAACCAAAAAAACTGGGCAAACAATGTCTACAAGGTCAACGTATGGCAAAAAATGACTATTTTCAGCATTTATATGGCATATTTTTTCTGGCAACTGTGCTTCAGTGGCTGCGTCCAAAAAAATGCATATTTTCTGCATTTATATGGCATAATTTTTCTGGCAACTGTGCTTCAGTGGCTGCGACCAAAAAAATGCATATTTTCTGCATTTATATGGCATAATTTTTCTGGCCTCTGTGCTTCAGTGGCTGCAACCAAAAAAATTTATATTTTCAGCATTTATATGGCATAATTTTTCTGGCCTCTGTGCTTCAGTGGCTGCAACCAAAAAAATTTATATTTTCAGCATTTATATGGCATAATTTTTCTGGCAACTGTGCTTCAGTGGCTGCGACCAAAAAAATTACTATTTTCAGCATTTATATGGCATATTTTTTCTGGCCTCTGTGCTTCAGTGGCTGCGGCCAAAAAAACTGGGCAAACAATGCCTACAAGGTCAACGACGTTGACCTTGTAGGCATTGTTTGCCCAGTTTTTTTTGGCCGCAGCCACTGAAGCACAGAGGCCAGAAAAAATATGCCATATAAATGCTGAAAATAGTAATTTTTTGCCATACGTTGACTCAACGTATATGGCAAAAAATGACTATTTTCAGCATTTATATGGCATATTTTTTCTGGCAACTGTGCTTCAGTGGCTGCGACCAAAAAAATGCATATTTTCTGCATTTATATGGCATAATTTTTCTGGCCTCTGTGCTTCAGTGGCTGCAACCAAAAAAATTTATATTTTCAGCATTTATATGGCATAATTATTCTGGCAACTGTGCTTCAGTGGCTGCGACCAAAAAAATGCATATTTTCTGCATTTATATGGCATAATTTTTCTGGCCTCTGTGCTTCAGTGGCTGCAACCAAAAAAATTTATATTTTCAGCATTTATATGGCATAATTTTTCTGGCAACTGTGCTTCAGTGGCTGCGTCCAAAAAAACTGGGCAAACAATGTCTACAAGGTCAACGTATGGCGAAAAATTACTATTTTCAGCATTTATATGGCATATTTTTTCTGGCAACTGTGCTTCAGTGGCTGCGTCCAAAAAAACTGGGCAAACAATGCCTACAAGGTCAACGTATGGCAGTTGTTTAAAGAGAACAGTAGATTACTAGCCAGCAAAGCTACCTAAGCTAAAATGTCCCTCAAATCCCTGCAGACTTCTGTCCCTCCAATACAGAGCAGTATCAAGCAGATTACTAGCCAGCAAGCTTACTATCATCTGTCCCTGAAATCACTAACAGCTCTCCCCCTACACTATCTCTTCCAAGCACACACAGGCAGATTTTTCAGATACATTTTTGCCCTTGATCCCCCTCTGGCATGCCACTGTCCAGGTCGTTGCACCCTTTAAACAACTTTAAAATCATTTTTCTGGCCAGAAATGTCTTTTCTAGATGTTAAAGTTCGCCTTCCCATTGAAGTCTATGGGGTTCGCGAACCGTTCGCGAACCGCTCGCATTTTTGCGCAAGTTCGCGAATATGTTCGCGAACTTTTTTTCCGACGTTCGCTACATCCCTAATGGCCACCTTTACTCTTTTGTTTAGCAGGCCAGCAACTTTCTTCAGCAATGCTCTTCTGGGGACTGAGAGGGAACTGGCATATTACAGAGGTAAGACCAGAGAAAACATGGTACAGACAAAGGAGAGGTTAATTGTAGTCAAGGAACAAGCTTGAGGACAGGACAGGCAATCCAGTATGGAAGGAGCAAGGAACTGAGCAAACCATAGCCAGTTTGAGCAAGGGTTCACGGTACAATGGAGAACTGCAAGGAGAAGGAAAGGTTACAACTAAGTAAGCTTTATCAGAAAGGTCTATATGAATACACCAGTAAATCATCAAAGTAATGCTGTCAAAAGCAACACCACATTTCTTTCCTTCTATTGTGTACACATGGGCTTCTGTATCACACTTTCTGTGTTCATCTTAAACCTCCATGGCTTGGGCATGCTCATTTTGCTCCTCTCCCCCTCTGTCCTCCCCTCATAGCTCAGAGCTATAAGTGAGCAGTGAGAGACTCAGGCAGGAAGTGATGTCATGCCAAGCTAATATGGCAGCTTTGCCCATGCATGCTGCCATGTGCACACATGAAGAGAAGGACCTGAGGTGTAAACGCAGTTGCAAAGGCAAATGAGGACAGTGTGTCTGCAGACTATTTTCCAGGGGAGGGCATGTAAATTATGATCACGTAGCATCCTACTGAAGATTAAAATATTCATGACAATGAAGTAGATAACCTAATTATGCATAATGCTTAAAATTTGGGAAAACGATGTAGGATGACAGGAGGGGGCCAAAATTGGGTAACTCCCAAAAAATAAGGGGGTTGACAGCTACGCAACTTCCCTGTGCTGTGTGGGTTGACCCGCACCTGACCCACCTATCTTTGAATTCATGAAAGGGGGCAGGCACAGGCCTATAATTAAAGGCTGCTGGAGGAGGAAGCCAGCATTGTATGGTGGCTAGTGGGGAGACAGGAGGAAGAGCTCAACGTGAGCCCCTCCATGACCTGGAAATCTTGTGCAGAAGTCAGCCCGAAACCATGGCTCCTGCAGGCTTTGAGCCAGCCTGAAAATAACTACTTCCTCCATCCTAAGTCCTCCCACTAACATGGAAACAGCCAATGGATACTCTCTACTGCCAACATGTTCTTAGTTCAACCAATCCCCTGCAAATGTTACAGGTTAGCCGCTGCCTAACAATTAACTTTATTACTGGCATTGCAGGCTTCCCTTCAACTCCTCCTTTGTCCCTTCTGATATCACTGTCTGAGTATAAAATGTTTTGTGTTATTGGGAATCAAATTTACAAACATTTTCTTGGAACTAGCTGAAGAAGTCAAGGTGGAGCAACTGCCCCCTCTTGCCCCCTTCTGCGGACACCCATGGTGGCAGAGAATACACCAGGCAATAAAATAACACTTATCATAGCTCCGTACCAGTACTTCTTCACTTACTTAATCTCTGTAAGGACCATCTGGGATTTGAACACTTGGGACTGGGGTTGTTGGACTTTTTTTCGCAAAACCCCCCCCTCCCGTGTGTTGCCCACCCTCCCTCCTCCCCCCGGCCTACCCGTCCCGCTGGGCAAATGCTCCTTGCTTGCAGTCTGCTTCAGTTCCTGTTTCAGCTCCATGCTTGCAGTCTGCTTCAGTTCCTATGTCTGCTCCATGCGTGCAGTCTGCTTCAGTACCTGTGTCAGCTCCATGCTTGCAGTCTGCTTCAGTTCCCATGTTTGTTCCATGCTTGCAGTCTGCTTCAGTTCCTGTGTCCGCTCCTGAGGGGTCTTCCTTGCCGCTGCTCACAGCTCCAGAGGGGCCTATCCTGCAGCAACGGCTGCCCACAGCTCAAGAGGGGCCTATCCTGAAGCAACCACTGCTTACGGCTTCCAGCCAGTCCGTGCTCCTGTGATGGCTTCCCAGCCAGTCCGTGCTCCTGTGATGGCTTCCCAGCCAGTCCGTGCTCCTGTGATGGCTTCCCAGCCAGTCCGTGCTCCTGTGATGGCTTCCCAGCCAGTCCGTGCTCCTGTGATGGCTTCCCAGCCAGTCCGTGCTCCTGTGATGGCTTCCCAGCCAGTCCGTGTTTCAGTGGTGCCCGCAGCCCAGCCAGTCCGTGTTTCAGTGTTGCCCGCAGCCCAGCCAGTCCGTGCTCCTGTGATGGCTTCCCAGCCAGTCCGTGTTTCAGTGGTGCCCGCAGCCCAGCCAGTCCGTGTTTCAGTGGTGCCCGCAGCCCAGCCGGTTCCTGCTCCGGTGCCCGCAGCCCAGCTGGTTCCCGCCACTGTGCCAGTTCCCATGACGGTGGTTCCTGTTGATGCCCCCATTCCGGGTCCCTGTAACTACACTAAAAAGTTGGGAACTAGCCGACTTTGGAATCACCCGTTGGTCGATCCTCAAGGGGGGGTAATGTAAGGACCATCTGGGATTTGAACACTTGGGACAGGGGTTGCTGGACTTTTAAGTGCACAGTCGGTGCACTTACCAAGTGAGCCACTGGAGGCTCTTGGGGCTGCTTCTGATCCTGTTATAGTGATCCTGTATCTTGTTACATTTCCAGTTTGTCTCCTCCCTTCTTGTTACCCTCATGTGTTTTGTGTTCTCTAATCAATTGCCCTTTATAAACCACGCCCTGAGCCTTGCTCAGGGCTGAGTCATTGAATGTGTTTGGTTTTGTTCCTGAATCTGTTCCTGGATATTCCAAGTTCCTGAATGTGTTCCTGTGTTTTTGTTCCAGCTTTTCATTGCCTGCCTGGTAAAGACTTTATTTTTGACCTGTTCCTGTTTTGCTTGAGTTCCATTAAATTCTGTATATTTCACCATGCCTGCTTCAAGTATTTGTGGCTTTTTCCCTGGGCTTCCACCACATTCAAGTGTGAATTTAACTCCCGTTGCGGCTGTTTCCCGCTGTGAACGTTACAATCTCCTCCAGCGTGGGCAACACAATATCAGAAAACTCCTTTGAATAAAAGTTAATGTGAATCTCCAGAGCTGAAACATTTGCATAACAGAGTTGCCTTCTTGTGCATTTTATAAAATGAAAGCAACATTCCTTAAAACTTGTAATTTATAGAATTTTGTATTTCCTGTGTAGGCTTACCTGTATATAACTATACCTAGGACTGGCATTATGCTATATGATAGCTATAAAATATACAAAACACCTCGGTGAACTTTAAAACAAAATAAAACATTAAACAGGCTACTCCATCTTCATCCATTCCACTGCCAATTTTCTCTCAATAAAACAATTCAAATACAATACCACTTCTTTATACCCATTTATTGTGCCACTCTTAACAAATGTGCATTAAATTTAAACAATTTCAGTTACATGTCAACCTGTATATAATTCCACCCACTGTTAATGCCTGCTTTGACCTGTGTTTCAAGATGGCAGTAAACTGAGGAAGCACTGAATGCCTAATGGTCAACATTTACCATCTTCAAGATATTTCAGAGGGTTCAATATCTTGTAGAGATATGTGTAAATAAACTGAACTTGCTGAGTAATCTTGAAAAAAATTCACTTATGTGCAGCCACTCAGATGAGTGGTAAAGCTCACTCAGCAAGTCCAGTCCCTTTACACCTATCACTACTTGATACCGTGTATCACAAAAGGAACAGTAACACCAAAAAATGTAAGTGTTTTAAAGTAATGAAAATATCATGTACTGTTGCCCTGCACTGGTAAAACTGTTGTGTTTGCTTCAGAAACACTACTATAGTTCATATAAACAAGCTGCTGTGGAGCAATGGCGGAAATTGAAAAATGGCTATATGGCACAGGTTAACTAATGGATTATAGATAACACCATTAGTTTGACAAAGCTTATTTGCTATCTTCTGTATAACCTGAGCCTTTTCTCCTTTGAATGGCTGCCCCCATTGCTACACAGCAGCTTATTTATATACATATTAGTAGTGTTTCTTAAGCAAACACAGCAGTTTTACCAGTGCAGGACAACACTGCATTATATTTGTATTACTATAAAACACTTTTACTTTTTGACGTTACTGTTCCTTTAAACCTTAATAGCTATTTCAAAAGGTTTTTCAAAATGATTTTGCTGTATATTTAATGGAACACAGTGGTTAAATAAGTTTCATTGTCTCTATGAGAATACTCACAAACAAATGTCTGCATTACAGGAATTTGTTGGAAAACTCCATCCTTCTTTACAATTTCTGTCCTAAATATGATATAAAACATTCTGCTTACAGCTAAACATTTTGAGAAAAAAAATGCACCAGCAAATTATAAGATGGAATGTTTACATTATATACATTTTAATATACCATTTTATTATATCTTATAACACGCTGTGCTCCTTTGAACCAAATACATCAGATACTCTGTGTTGTGCACAAATCATATATTAAGGTATTCTAGCACAAACACTTGTAGAATTTTATTAAGGTTGTCAATAGTTGCAAAATCAAGGTTTTCTTCATTGTCATCCATTGTATGCCATACATCTGGAAATGGGGAAGGAATAAGGTGTAGAATTGGAACACCTGTATACGTAAAAAATAAATAAATACAATAAATGAAAAGACATGTAAGTATATTTGTACTATATTTAAATGTTTTACATTGTTAATACAAAAGAAGGCAGCATTCTATAAAAAATGTTAGGTGAAAAAATTGTTTCTAGCCACTAATATCATTATAATTTAAAGAAGCAACACGTTTATTGTTATCGATACTTTTTATTACTCATCTTTATATGCAGGCCCTCTCCTATTCTCCTATTTTATTCCAGTCTCTTATTCAAGTTATTGCATGATTGCTAGGGTAATTTGGACCCTAGCATCTAGACTGCTGAAATTGCAAACTGGAAAGGTGAACAACTCCTTTAAAGATAGACTAAAGCTTATCAAAGTCAGAAGACTGAAAAGGACTTGTGAAAGTATGAAGATGCATTGTCTTGTTTCAAAATTAAACATAGAAATAATCAAGTTGCTCTGTTGAAAAACAGATTTCAGCACAGGAGTCTGTCAAAGGAGAACAGTATCCCTTAAAGTGATATTGACACTGACGGTCACTTCTCATCGTAAGGATTTCTAACACTACTACTGCAACACAAATATGGCAGCCCTCCTTATGTAGACACATGGGGGATTGAAAGGGTAATGTAAAATGAGGGATTCAATTGGTAATGTAAAAGTGTCACACATGCAATGTTATAATAGTATAATTATAATTTCTCGTGTCATTATCGCTTTAAACCTTTTGCTAGATTCCATGCATTGTGAAAGGCTATTTTTTTTTTTTAGCCTTTCTTACCTTTTGCACTGCAGCAACTTCTTAACAAATCTTGTCCTGAAATGTCTGACTTTTCCTCCAATATTTTTTATATTTATGCAGTAATCTTACTTGACTTTGGATATCTCTGAATTATTATTTTTACACATAACTTATAAAATATACTTTCTTACTAATGATGATTTGCTAAAGCATATCAACATTATATTATTTGGGCAATATTTGACTTACCTCTTTGTAAAAATGGCACATGGTCATCATCTACTGGTCGTGCACGAAAACCACTTTGAAAATACTGGACCTCAGAAGCATGATCCTTTAGTAAATTAAGCCCATGGAGTCTCCTTTCTAAAGAAATAGATATTAATTATAGTGCTATCTACACAGATCTAATGATGAATTATTCATTTCCAAGTAAAATTTGGCAAATAAAAAAACATACAAATTAAAGTCACAGATGAAGAAGGTTCCATATGTCTTCTCCATTTGTCAAGCTCATTAACATTCCCTAAAATATGTTTTATAGCTTCAGACAAGATGCCACCTTGTGGACAAAACACATACCATCACTTTCTTTAACCATTTCAGCATATACTGTATATCATAATATAGTAAAAGTAAAGTAGGTTGAAAAAAAATGGGAAAATAATGTATACAGGAAATAAACCCAATAGGATTGTTTTGCCTCGAATAAGGATTAATTCTGTCTTAGTTGGGATCAAGTACAAGGTACTGTTTTACGGAAGAAAAGGAAATCGTAAAAAATTAGAATGAATTGCTTAAAACCGAATCTATGGGAAATTGCCTTTCCATAATTTATAGTTTTCAAGGTAACAGGCTTCCAGATAATAGATCCTATTTCTGTAGTATTTAGTCTTGGATTATGTATGTTATATTGCATATATAGGGGGAAATGTAATTAAAGTTGCAAAGAGAAAAACAATTTGCACCAATAAGAATAATAATCCACATCTCGCAATGTAATATTGTTCCTTTAACTGTTATTGCATTGCGAAATTTAATTGCGCACTGAGAATTTTAATTGCGCACTTAAGAAGTGCTTGAAGGTGTCGTAATCTTTTGGAGCAAACATAACGACTTTTTCTGTAAGAAGTTTTACATTTACTGCACATTGGGGCAAACTATAAAATACACAAACGGCCTTCCACTGTCGGAAGTGGTAGTTAAACAGTTTCCGGGTTTGCAAAAGCTACATTAAATTTGCGCAAAGCAAATTTTTTTTTCATGCAAAGGCATAACTTTTCGCATTGCAAATAGTTTTTCCGTTACTGACTTTATTACATTTTCCTAATTGTGTGTATTGTGAACTGGTCCCTATGCTCAGGTAAAGAAGAGCATGACAGACCACTTGCTGTGAAGCAGAAATGAAGAGTTTATAAAAGCTCAGTTGAAACGGTAGAAACAAACTTGGCAATGGGAAGAAAATGGTAGTGCTTCAAATAAGGTAAATTGCAATTTTAAAAAATAGATTTCAGTGCTGGATACTATCAATGGATATATTTTGAAAAAACTGTCAATGGGAGAGGTCCCTATTCCTGAATTTAGCCTGAAAATCCAACTATTTGGGACTTTTCAGGCAAAAATCCAAAAAATTCAGGCTTTTCAGGGTAAAAGGTCAGAAAAAAATTGATTTGGGGGAAAAAACTCGGAAATACTTGTACAATTCGGTTTCCACGTGATTTTATCTTGTTTGTCCCTGATCCAATTAAATAGTGGATTCTAGTTTGGTCAGATTTTTTTATATAAATACTCAGGAAAAAACTGATTTTGATAAATAAGGCCCTTTGTGTACTCATGACAGTATCCCTTTAACCACAATGTGGCATTTTGTCTAAAAGGATAACATATTTTATTGTATATATGACAATAAGGGGGTTATTTACAAAACTGAATTAATCAAATATTTTATTAGATAATTGTCCCGTTACCATGAAAAATCTGAATAGCACTGGCATTTAACTAGTGCAAGGCTGTCCAACTGGCAGTCCGCAACCCCCCCTTGTGTGGCCCTCCACGTGAAAGTCTGCCTGCTGTGTTTGTTTACCATGTGTAAAATTTAAAATGTATCACTACAGAGATTAACTGGCCCCTACATTGTTTAAACCTCAAATTCACACTGTAATCTCCAGTATTGTTCCCACAAGTAATCCCCCCTGCATTGTTCACACTTCTGACACCTCTATTGTTCACATCGTAAAGCCCTGTAATGTTCACACTTGAGACCCAGACTGAAACTGCCCACATTGTTCATCTGTTCACAATTTATTCGAAAATGCTAATGGGTCACCAGCACTGTCACTATATGAAGTACATTTTAGAGTGGTCCTAATAAGTTTCCCTGTCTCCTGCTCTGTTCTGCCTTCCCTATGCTCCCTGTGTGTACCATGTTCTGTCTGCTCTTTGCATCCTGTGTGCCATACTCTGCCTGTCCTATAAACCCTATGGATAAGCCTGGTATTTGTTCTGGGGGGTTTGTTAGCATTTGAGAGCACCTGGATAACTCCTGAACTGGCACTAACAGTGTAAGAAACTGTAACCCACAGCATCTTAATACCCCTGTGAATTGTGTCTGTATGCTTCCCTCCCATTTAGACTGTAAGCCTTACGGGGTAGGTTCCTCTAGCCTTTTGTTCCCTTGACACTGAGCACTTAATCTGTATTGTAATTATATTTTTTATATTTATGTGAATTGTATTTCTAATAATGCACTTATTGTTACTTTTTATTCCAATGACCCCTTGTTTGTTACTACTAATTTATTGTTTTGCTGTACAGTGCTTTGCCCTCGAGGACCGTTTTACAAACAAAAATATACATACATACATTTGAGAATTATTGTTAGGGGCCCCTAAGGTGTTTAATCATATGCTGGGAGTACTGTATTATACACAGGGGAGGAGGAGGCATATGGATTTAAGAGTATGTCTTAATATGACTTAACTTTTTTCACATATGAGTGATCTCCCTGCCTGGGCCGGGCCACTGTAGTTCGGCACCCTAGGCAATAACTTCAATCAGTGCCCCCCCCCCCGTTCTGCATTACCATTTCCCTCCTTACCATGATGGTTTTTAAATAAAGAAAGCAAGAAAGTGTACAACACTTTTTTATTTATATTACTGCCCTCTGAACCTGTACCAGCATGCCCAGCAGCCATCCATAATACAGTCTCCCCCCGTACCTGTACCAGCAGCCATCCATAATACAGCCCCCCTGTACCTGTGCCAGCAGCCATCCATCATACTGCCCTTCCGTACCTGTACCAGCAAGCTCAGCAGCCATCCATCATACAGCCCTCCTGTACCTGTGCCAGCAAGCCCAGCAGCCATCATATTGCCCCCAATCTTTACCTTAAATCTGATCACATCATATTGCTCCCAAGTATTTATGTACCTGTGCCAGCACCCAGCCCAGCAGCAACAGCAAACATATGGCCCCCAAATCTTTACCTTGCTGTGCCCCTGCTTGGACAAGTGCTACATATACATGTTGGCACAATAAAAATAAAAGATAATAGTTTTATTAACTATATATATATATATATAGTCAAATGTAGAGGATAGCGGCACTCACAGGATTTGCGACAGATTCAAGGTTGGAAAAAATCTTTATTGAAGCTCAATGTTTCGATCCCCCACAGGGATCTTCGTCAGGAGGGAAAACAAACAAACATTCAGGCATCACACTAACCCACAGAATTTAAACCCCTAACAGTGAGAAAATGGCGCCAAAGGACGTTGCTAGGCAACCAAACAAGCTAGTATTAGCTTGTATGAATAAAAACCAAAGATGCTGGGATATAGTGAAGTGGAACAAGGAGTGTAGGTAGTAAGGAAGTGAAACGAATATACAGAGTAAAAGCAAAGGTTTTATTAAAACTCGCTATCGCTGTGCCAGCAAAGACCACTATTCTGTATCAATACGTTATTGTCCAATCAGTAGCGCCGTCGGATTCTACCGGCCAATCACCAGACACACTAGCGGTGGGCGTGCACACAGGCACTCGCAGCCTCCGTATGGTCGCTGGTTACTAGCCACCTTGGATATAGCAACCGAGGACAGCGTGTGCGCAGATTTACCAGAGGGCGGTGTCCAGATTGAACTACATGCCGTTCCTTGCTGGTAGGCAAAGACTTCCCCCACCCACACACGGGTAGGAGATACAAGATTCTGCATAGACTGACCTGCACCTCGACTTTTGTGGTTTATATTGTGACATGCCCATGTGGACTGTATTATGTGGGCAAAACTACTACACAATTGAAAGAAAGGATAGCCAACCACAGGTCAGCTATTAGTAAAGTCCTGAAGGACAAGGCAGCTAAACAGACATTTCTTACAGATGGGACATGGTCTCCCCACATTCCGCTGTATGGCTATCGATTTCCAACCACCATTACCAAGGGGTGGTAACCGAGATCTGGCTTTAATTAAGAGAGAAGCAAAATGGATATATCGTTTGGACACGGTCACCCCGCGTGGCTTAAATGAGACTCTACCATTGGGATGCTTCATGTAGTTCTTTATGCAATACCCAGTGCAATACCCAGTACGGTACTGCGACCCTAACATGTCACCGTTATCTAACCATTTGTTGTTTTTATCCATAGCCTGTAATTATGCAACTTTGTAACAATTTGTTATATGATATTACCATTGCTTGCTACTTCTCATTACAACTTCCTCCTCCTACCTCTTGCCTGATCTGTCCCCTTTATTCTAACCCTATCTGCTGCACAGGCCATATACCACTATGCCATATGTTTGGGTCGTCCAAGCGCTGTCTGTTACCCTTGATACACTATGTGGGAATAGCCAAAGTATTGTCCGCTAGAACTTCTGACAGGCTTCGCATGTTGAGCCTCTGCCTAAACCCGAGCCTGCCGCTGCACGAAGATGGAGCCCGTCCACAACGTTGTCATGGTAACCCGCACATACACTGTAAATGTGGGAGACACGTCACCAGGCAGACAAGACGTGAAGGCAGTACCAGAGGCGCGGGGAGCTGCGCCCTCTGGTAAAACTGCGCACGCGCTGTCCTCGGTTGCTATATCCAAGGTGGCTAGTAACCAGCGACCATACGGAGGCTGCGAGTGCCTGTGTGCACGCCCACCGCTAGTGTGTCTGGTGATTGGCCGGTAGAATCCGACGGCGCTACTGATTGGACAATAACGTATTGATACAGAATAGTGGTCTTTGCTGGCACAGCGATAGCGAGTTTTAATAAAACCTTTGCTTTTACTCTGTATATTCGTTTCACTTCCTTACTACCTACACTCCTTGTTCCACTTCACTATATCCCAGCATCTTTGGTTTTTATTCATACAAGCTAATACTAGCTTGTTTGGTTGCCTAGCAACGTCCTTTGGCGCCATTTTCTCACTGTTAGGGGTTTAAATTCTGTGGTTTAGTGTGATGCCTGAATGTTTGTTTGTTTTCCCTCCTGACGAAGATCCCTGTGGGGGATCGAAACGTTGAGTTTCAATAAAGATTTTTTCCAACCTTGAATCTGTCGCAAATCCTGTGAGTGCCGCTATCCTCTACATTTGACTCCATTACATATCGGCAGGCACCCAGGTCTTTAACAATGGAAACGGTGTGCACCTTGGGACAGTGTATATATATATATATATATATATATATATATATAGCACCATGGAAAGCCAGCACTCTCGAATAAGAAGTTCATATGCCTGGGTGCAGTATCAAAACTATTATCCACAGAAATCCAAAGGATCCGCACTCACAGGTCTTATGCGTAAAAAAAGATTTTATTACAAAGCTTACAGCCTAACGTTTCGGCCTCCTCCGAGGCCTTTCTCAAAAAGAGAAAGGCCTCGGAGGAGGCCGAAACGTTAGGCTGTAAGCTTTGTAATAAAATCTTTTTTTACGCATAAGACCTGTGAGTGCGGATCCTTTGGATTTCTATATATATATATATATATATATATATATATATATATATATATCGTGTAGTAGAACCGGCACTCACCCTCAAAACGTCAAGCCCCGGGTGCTACTTCAGGAATTAGCATATTAGATCATTTAAGAGCACTCACGGGTGTTGTGAAGAATACTTTTTTATTGGAGTGTTACAATCTACCCCACATCAACGCGTTTCGGTTCTCTCTGAACTCACTCGGAATTATTTTCGTTTTGAAAATACTTTTTATTTACAACTGACGGGCACGGCAATGGGGTCCAACGTGGCCCCCTCTTATGCAAATTTATATATGGATTTTTTTGAAAAAGAACACATCCTATCTAAGTATGTTGATCAATTATTTCTATACAAGAGATATATCGATGATGTGTTCCTCATTTGGCGGGGGGACCACGTTGGACTCCAAACATTTGTTGCCGAATTAAATGCCCTTTCTACTCCAGTCAAATTTACATTAACCCTTGATCGAGATACAGTTGATTTTTTGGACATCAGAATTTTTCGTACGTCCAATGGTGTGGGCACTACTCTTTATCGTAAAGACACAGACAGAAACACGGTTTTGCATGCGCACAGTTTTCATCCGCCCTCTATTTTGAGATCTATACCATACACACAATTTCTTAGGGTTTTTCGCAACAACTCTGATTTTGGGCGGGCAAAACAAGCGTGGGTATCAGAAAGAGTTTTTGGACAAGGAATTGGAAAGAGCTCTCTCAAAAGAGGATACAGATAGTTCCATTACCAGGTCAGGTGAATCGAACAAGGGGGACACTTTGACCTTTGTCTCTAACTTTTCGCCTGAAAGTAAACATATTTGTACATCTATTAGAAAGAATTGGCCCATACTTCAAATGGATAACAGCTTACCATTTACTAAAGTGAAAGCGCCGAGATGCGCATACCGTAAGGGTCGGGCCCTGCGTGACATTTTGATGGTCACGGATTTGCAAAACACGCGGGAAACTACTTTGCCACAGTCATGGCTGAAATCGAACAAAATGACATTTAACAAGATGGGCTGCTTCAGGTGTAGCGGATGTATCACTTGTGGCTTTCTTCTAACTGGATCTCACTTTACCCATCCTCATAGTGACAAGAGATTTGAAATACGACATAGATGAACTTGTCTATCTGAATATGTGGTTTATTGTATTATCTGCCCTTGTGGCTTGTATTATATTGGGAAATGCACTACTACTTTTCGGATCCGGATGAATAACCACAGATCCACTATACGTACTGCTCTAACCTCCGGTAAGGCTGATAGTCCACTTGCGAGACACTGTGTGAGCTTTGGACATTCGCTCCCCTCCATTCGTTGTGTACTAATTGATCATGTCCCCCCACTTAAACGTGGAAGTGACAGGGGGAGGATATTGCTTCAAAGAGAGGCCAAGTGGATACGGACTTTAGATACAGTGGCCCCTAGGGGCCTTAACGAGATGTATTCACTGGCATGTTTTATCTAAGAATACTCTTGTCCGTCCTTTTTCCTTTTTCTTTTGTTCCCTTTTTCTAGTACTAACCAATATCGTACTTACTTGGAAATGTTGACAGTACGGCTTTGTTTTTATCCTTTTGGGTTTCAGACAGGGGATTGTTCTACACGATAAGTGGGGTATGGGAGTGGTGACTCATCGATACACTGCATTTATAATTATTCTATATCTACATATATTTGATCTTAGAACTGGGTATTAAGGAGCCTTGTAAACAGTATATATAGTATAGGTGTTACGACAATGGTTCAATATATCTTCTAGACAGCCATATGTCCGGGATGGAGTTTACACTTGATTATATTTGAGTGGTGCAGCGGGACAGAATTATTCTAACCTGTTGATATAATAACAAGAAATAAGCAGTCCACGTGGTTCGATATGTGGTATACACGGAACCATGGACAGATTAGGATGTGATTAGATCCTTATTCCAATGAGATTCTATATGGCTTTGGAAGTGTTGTTATTAATTCAGTAACTACGCACCCTCAAATGCTGCTATATATTATCATTTATTTATTAAAAAGCTTTTTTGACTAGTTTTTTGAACTGGAATACACGGATATCCTTGATAACCTTGTTTTGTGATCTGTCATCTGCATATTTCTTATGTCTTAAAGAGATTAGATGATTCACTATTCTTAATGTTTTTAATAAGGTCAGCTTTTTTCACTTTTTTACACTTTTTATAAGGATTTTTTAACATGTATTTGGAATTTTTTCAATGAATTTAGTAATTTATGCTAACACTTTAATGCAGAACACTGTTGTGAATACTTAATTAACACTGTTCACTGATTGGTTTATGCTTGTATTTATGGATCACGTGATGACTTCTGGGTGCATCCTGACGACGGTTCAGAGAGAACCGAAACGCGTTGATGTGGGGTAGATTGTAACACTCCAATAAAAAAGTATTCTTCACAACACCCGTGAGTGCTCTTAAATGATCTAATATATATATATATATATATATATATATATATATATATATATATATATATATATATATGTTTAAATATAATAGATACAGTCCTGTGTCTTAGGTGCCTAAAATATATTCTATAATATAGACCTGTTTGTTTCACTACTTTTTAACACATTTCATGCATGTAAGATCTTTTGATTGCATTCATCAATACGGGGGGAGGGGCTTGCCTAACATTCTCGCACCCCCAGTGAAAACTGCTTTCCTGCCTTTTAAATAAATACGTTTTTTTATAAATACTTATGTTTTGTTAAAAATGGGCTCTATGGGAAAATTGCATTCCTATATTTTATAACTTAACTTGTCTCAAAAGCTAGGCAGGAATTAATTTAGCACAAGACTTCAGATACCCTTGAACAGATGTACAAGTGTACCCATAAATGCTTATTTGGGCCTGGGAAATTGCAGTATTGAAACCTGCAGCAATTCTGCATGACAGCGTGCAAAGTGTAAATGATGACTGTACTTTTTCTCAACCTCCGTTCAATCTCAGCAGTATGCATACTGTTTGAATTTAGTGGTTTTTAAGTGAGGTTGAAAAAATTAGAAAGCATAGTTGGTAAACAGTTCAATTTAGGGTTGCCATCTGTCTGGTTTTGATCCTGGGCACCCTAGCTTTTTGAAGTGGCTGTCTGGTACAAAAAGTCCCAATTTTCAAAGTTCTCTAAAATGTGCAGAAATCAATTCAATTTAATTAATCCCCCCTCCCACTGTCTTGTTTTACCCAGAGGCAAAGGTGGCAATCCTAGTTTAGTTTAATTACTCAAACATTTTTTGAAAAAAAATCTAATTCAAAAAACATCACCTTACCAATAGCTTGTAGTCGGTTAAACCATCGAGCAGTTATTTGAAAATATTTTGGAAAGACTGGATTTGCAGTTCCAATTAGATCAAGTAAAATGAAGAGATCCTACAGAGAAATATATTAACAGTAAACATGTAAATGTTTCAGAAAAGTGAGTTTCATAGAAAATTGTATACAGCTCAGACATGTCAATTAACCTATATTTGTTTCCACAATTTAGGCCCCTCTCCCATGGTGTCAAACAGTAAGGTCTCTCTCTAATTTGCACCCAAAACATACATTTAAAAATGCATAGAATTGTAGTCGTCTGATTTTATAAGAAGTGAAACAGAAAGCAACGCAAGGGAAGTTGGACAGGGACAGAACTGGGGCCCCTGGGTTACTTTGGATTCGGGTTGGTATCTCTGACATATATGTTTCAATATTTGTATTTAAAAATTCTCATGTTCTGAAAGCCATAGACAAAAACAGTGAAAAGTCCAGTGCATTGTATTGTATTACAATTCCACTATAATAATTTTGCAAAGCTAATAATATTACACAAAAATTAAAGATCGTTCACAAAAGTAAAAAAATTTTTGCATTGCGCATATTTTTTCCCAAATTATGAACAGGGAATCCCAACCTTTTTTACACATACATTCACATTCAAAAGTAAAAAAAAAAGTTGGAGAGCAACACAAGCATGCAAAAAATTTCTGGGGGCTGCCAAATATTGTCTTTGATTGGCTATCGGTAGCCTCTATGTGGACTGGCAGTCTACAGGAGGCTTTGTTTGCCAATACGGTTGGTTTTTATGCAACCAAAACTTGCCTACATGCCAGAATTTCAAAAATAAGCACCTGCTTTGATGCCACTGGGACCAACAGCCAAGGGGTTGCAGAGGAACATGTTGCTCACAAGCCACTGGTTGGGGATCAATGATCAGTTCAATACAGCATGCACTGCTGTTAAATGCCATAGGCAGGCTCCCTAGCACTTTGAATCCTCAATGCTCCCCAGCTTGCACTAAATCTGAAGGGGACTCCCATGTGGCATCCATATCTTGCCTCCTTCTGAATGCGGCACTGCAAGCGCAACAAAAATACAGCATTGAAACGTGATCTTGCATTGTGAACTTTGCCACATTTTTGTAAATAAGGCCCAGGGAGTCAGACACAATGTTATAAAAAGGACAAATCTATGTTATTCTCTGTTTCATGTATACATGTTGTCATTCCACATTTCAATGTTTACATTTTACATTTTAAGAGTTTGTATTTGACATCATGGAGGACACCGCTGAGCATGTAAAACTGGCATGCATTCAGGGCCGTATTTACATAGTTGGCATCCCTAGGCCCACTGCCGTTTGTTGCCCCTGTCCCCTCCCCTTTATTCATGCAAATTTTCCTCATCTGGACTGGAGCAATGGGTATTTAAAAAATGATTGTATCCCCAGCGCATCGCCCAGTATTTTTGAACCAATGTGGGTGTGGTTGGGCAGCATGCTGCTCCCGAAAATCCTGCCCTCGGGCCTAGATGGCCTTTCCACAAATCCGGGCCTGCATGCATTTGTCCCAATTACTATTATAAAAATACAAGTCTGTTATAGGTTTAAAACATTAAGGTCTGTTTTTACTGCTACCAGAATATTGCCAGTGAAACATCACTTTTATCTAGCAACCATTTAAATAAATGAAGAAAATAACCTATATTCTTAACATGCAATGTGCGATGAACCAATTCATTCTGGCAGTAAAAAGTAAAAAAAACAAAAAACTGATGCTGATGTTTTTTTATTAATTTCCATGGAAACTATATGGCTAAAAGTAGGTCATGTTAGAGATATTTTTAATAGAAAGGGCATATGCTTCAGTGAATTAACGGTTTTTAGCTCCTCTCTTTAGATTTTGTTGTGGCTGGTTTAATAATAACAATGCTACAGGTTCTGTTCTGTCCAAATGTGTTGGTGTAGTTACTATATCATAACATATCATAACACAAATGTATCTATTTTTTTAATAAAACAAAGTTGACCTAACTCCCATCCACAAATTTAACTAATTTATCAAGAAATCAGCTCAAAATAGTTGGTGGGGGAAAATGCTGGGACAAAATCATGTGACAATTCGAATTGAACAAACTTTTCAATCTTTTCGCCTGGAAACCCAGACTTTAACGGATTATCCAGCACAGGTCACAATGTTAAGAAACAACTTTAGGGACAGCTGCCATTGACTTCTACATGGCCTTGATAGCTTTTAGATGGAGGATTTTCAGATTCAGATTTTTAGGAGCTTTCAGGGTTTAAATCACAAAAAAAATGAGTTTACCCTTTAAAAACTCAAACAGAAAAAATCAAAGCTTCATAAATAGGGCCCTAAAAGTCATGATTAAGGATTGTCTGTTTATTTATACTTTCATTTCACTTTGGAAACCAGAAAGGGCTTATAACATACTACAGGACATTTTAATTGTTTGCCTTTTCTATAGCAATAATGCATCATATGTAAAATACTGTGAAACCCCCATTTTACATTCTTCAGGGGACCAAATAAAATATTGGAAAAATAAATATGGGAAACAATTTAAATCAGGGAAATGTATTAAACATTATGGAGGTTATTTATCAAAGGTCGACTTGTGTTTTCCCCCAAAATTCAAGCTTTTCGCGTGATTTCAGTAATAACTCAAATTTCATACGATTTTTTCGTATGCCCCAAAGCTACAAAAAGCTGTAATCTGAAAATACTTCAGCTAAAACCTGTCAAGGTCATGTAGAAGTCAATGGCAGAGGTCCCTTGAACCATTTGAAGATGTTTTTAGCATTCACTATATTAGTGCTGATTTACTAACATAGCTGCTAAATTGCAGCTATTTGTAAATCAGTTGTCCATAGCCACCAGTCAAATATTTACTTCCAGTTTCTAGTTTGTAGCCCAAATGAATTAATGATTAGTTGTCATAGGCAATGGCACTTGTGCAACTTAGTAACTATGTTAGTAAATCTAACAAGAGAACACTAATAGCATGTGTTGGAATGAGTGGACAGATTATTGGGAGGGGCTGGGGAAGACCCAGTGGTCTTGGTACACATAGGTACCAATGACAAAGATAGAGGAGGGGGTAAAGTCCTCAAAAATTATTTAAAAAAACTAGGTGTTAAGTTGAGGGCGAGGACTACCAAGGTAATTCTCTTAGAGATTACCTGTGCCACGAGCACTGTTAAGAAGACAGTGGGAGTTTAGGGAGATTAATGCGTGGCTGAGAGATTGGTGTAGGGAGGAGGGGTTTTGGAGAACTGGGCTGAAAGAGTTTTAGGCTCTTTACTAGGGATGGGGGCACCTCAATGATGATGGTGCAGCTGTTTTTGGGGAGAAGATGGCTCAACAGTTGGAGGAGATTTTAAACTAAGAGTGGGGGGGAGGGTTCAGCAAAGGATTCAGTGGAAGACAGATTAGATGAGGTAGTGGGCAAAGGAAGGGAAAATGGGGGAGGATATTTTGGTACTGTTAAGGACAGGAAGGACCACATGTCATATGTTCAATATGGTACCAGTATTAAATGTATGTTTGCAAATGCAAGAAGTCTGACTGGTAAAATGGGAGAGCTGGGGTTCTCGTGCTGGAAGGAAAATATGATGTGATTGGTGTGGCCGAAACATGGCTGTATGGCCAGCGACCATACTTTGTTTTGGAGGGACAGAGGCAATAGAAAAGGAGGTGGGGAATGTGTGTTTGTTAGGCAGGATTTAAAAGCTATTATAAAAGAGGACGTGATGTTAGAAAATGAGGTGGCGGAAGTCTTATTGGTGAAGCTCTTCACAGATTGTATGCTATAGACCCCTAAGTGAGGAGGCGGAGGCTAAGCTCCTGATGCAAATAGAAAAGGCTGCTAGTTTGGGGAAAGCAATGATTATGGGGGATTTTAATTACCCAGATATTGACTGGAGCAACAATACTGCCAGGACAGTTAATGGGAACAAGTTTATAAACTTGTTGCATGACAATTTTATGGCACAGGTTGTTGAGGAGCCAACCAGAAAAAATGCTATATTGGATCTAGTGATCTCAAATGACCCAGAACTTATAGCAAATATGCAAGTCATTGAACCTCTGGGTAATAGTGACCATAATGTTATATCATTTAATGTCTGGAGCAAACAAACAAATACACACTGAAACAACAAAAACAATGAATTTCAAAAAAGTTAATTTTAGTGCCTTGAGGGCTGCCCTTCAGAGCATAGATTATGTATTCATCTAAAAACACAGAACAGAATTGATTGTCATTTAAAATGATATTAAATCGTTACTGTTCTCAATTTATTCCCTTAAAGGGCAACTAAAGTCTAAAATAGAATAATGTTAGAAATGCTGTATTTTGTATACTAAATATAAACACAAACTTACTGCACCAGAAGCCTAATTAAACAAATGATTTATGCTTTTAAAGTTGGTGCAGGGGGTTGTCATCAGTTGGTGCAGTGTGGTCTGGGCTTCAGTTGGGATGTTAAGCTTAGGGATGGTCATAAATTATCAAAACGGCACAAGTCAAATAATATCTGCTAGAAGCCAATACAGGAAGATTGATTAATAATCAGAATATACAGACTGCACTGGGTCTGTGGATACAAATCTACACAGGGAAACAAACAAAGCTGCTCGTGCTGTGGGAAGTAAGGTGGGGGGCCATCTGAAATTCACTGCATACAGTCAGGTTTCTTTTAAAAACAGTACACATTTTTTAATTAAAGTATATTTGAGTTTCTTTTTCATTAAAGAAAGTAAAAATGGGATTTTATTTTTTTGTCTTTAGATCCACAGCACGAAGAATTATTCTATGTGGCTTAATATAGAAGTAAAAAAGGTAATAGGAAAGAAGAGAAAGGCTTTTAGAAACTACAAGTCTGTTGGGACAGAAGCTGCATTTAATGAATATAAACACTATAATAGTAAAACAGCAATCCGGAAGGCAAAGAAAGGTAATGAGGAGCGCATTGCGGCTGAAGCAAATACTAACACCAAAATGTTTTTTAAGTCTATTAATAATAAGAAGATGAGGGCTGAGAGTGTTGCTCCTTTAAATAATGGTACTAGTATGGTTGTAACAGATACAGACAAGGGAAATGTGCTAAATCAGTTTTTTTCTTCAGTGGAGTCTGAGATCCCAGGTTCACTTCATAGCTGCACTGATGGCTCAGTTCAATCTAGTCAGTGGCTGAGTCCGGATATGATCCATAAAGCTTTTATAAAAATATAAACAAGGCACCAGGGCCAGATGGCATACACCCCAGTTTCTAAGAAAGCTTAGTTCAGTTTTAGACCAGCCCCTGTTTCTGATTTTCTCAGATTCGCTTTCATCTGGTATGGTACCTATGGATTGGAGAAAAGCTGAATATTTACGGTCTCAGCCTGCCAATATAGGCCAGTAAATTTGACATCTGTGGTGGGCAAATTATTTGAAAGCTTGCTAATGGATCACATTCAAAAATTTGTCCTAGTGAATGGCATTATGTGCAGCAACCAGAATGGCTTTATGAATGCTAGGTCATGTCAGACAAATTTGATTGCTTTTTATGATGAGGTAAGTAAAATGCTGGACAGAGGAAGAGCAGTAGATGATCTATTTGGATTTTGTGAAAGCTTTTGATACCGTGCCCCACAAACAATTGCTTTCTAAACTAAGGTCTGTTTGGCTTAATGGAGTCCTTTGCACATGGATAGAAAACTGGAACAGTAACACCAAAAAATGTAAGTGTTTTAAAGTAAATATCATGTACTGTTGCCCTGCACTGGTAAAACTGATCTGTTTGCCTCAGAAACACTACTATAGTTCATATAAACAAGCTGCTGTGGAGCAATGGCGTAATTGAAAAACGGCTCTATGGCAAAGGTTAACTAATGGATAAAAGATAACACCATTAGACAGACAGAGCTTATTTGCTATCTGCTGTGTAACCTGAGCCTTTTCTTCTTTGAATGGCTGCCCCATTGCTACACTGCAGCTTATTTATATAAACAATAGTAGTGTTTCTTAAGCAAACACAGCAGTTTTACCAGTGCAGGGCAACACTGCATTATATTTTCATTACTTTAAAACACTTTTATTTTTTGACATTACTGTTCCTTTAACACCCCCACATCTTTAAGTACTATGCGATAGTTGTAAGAAGAACCTCCATCCTGCCAACTGTTAACTGACAGTTAACTGACTGGCAAGTGTTTATCCGGTGTGTTCCGTCTATATGGGCTTTATCTTTATACAAAGGGGTATTTACATACAAGATCAAGACACATCTGACATTGCCCAAGAAGGTTTTTTAAATCTGCTAAATACAGCCCCTTTCAAAAGTGGTTCAATGTTGAGGGCTTGGCCCGAACACACTTTATCTATTTTAATAAGGATATTTTTCTTTCTTGCTCTAAATAGGCAAAAGTGTAAAATTATAGTCCTATTCTACTTTCTGGATTACAAGAGCTCTGTATTAACAAACCCCTCTCTTCCCATTGCAAGCCTTTAATAGGCTTTTTGATTAAGATCAGCTCATTATCCAAAAACCTTTCAGTAGACAGTTCTCTCAATTCATCCTTTAGATACAGTGGCTGTTAAAATACTCTTAATAAAGAATTCTAAAGGAATGCCATAAACGTTTAGCGGAGACAAGTTATGCAAAATGCACAACTATCTGACTCTCAGAGCTCCTCATTTGTAAACTGTGGTGAAATCCATTATGAAAAAGGACCTTGGAGTCCTTGTAGATGATAAACTTGGCTGTAGCAAGCAATGCCAGTCAGCAGCATCAAGGGCAGCTCTGATTCTGGGGCTGCTGCTGCCTAAGGCTGCCCCTGCCCCCTGCTTAAAAATCAGTGCCAGAGCAGGTCAAAAGGGGGCAGCATCCCTCGTGCATTTGCGCTCTTTGTACTAGCTCTTTGCACTAGCGGAGCCCAATTTCCGGGTTAAAACCCGGAAATTTGGTTTTTAAAGATACAAGAGGCGGCCCTTGCAAATGGCCGCTCGCTGCCACCTGAGGCAAGAATCTCACCTAGCCTCATGGCAGGAGTGGCCCTGATTAAGGGCAAATAAAGTTTTGAGCTGTATCAAAAGGGGCATTGATTGACGGCAGGAAGGGGTCATTCTTCCATTGTATAGAGCACTAGTAAGGCCCCATCTAGATTATACTGTACAGTTTTGGTCTCCAGTGCTCAAACAGGACATTACTGAATTAGAGAGGGTCCAGAGAAAGGGAATTAAGCTGGTAAAAGGTATGGAAAATCTTAGCTATGAGGAAAGACTGGCCAAATTGGGGATGTACATGCTGGAGAATAGGCGCTTAAGGGGTGATATGATAACTATGAATAAATATATAAGGGGATCATATAATAATCTCTCTAATGCTTTATTTACCAGTAGGTCTTTCCAGCTGACGCAAGGTCAACCATTCCGATTAGAAGAAAAGAGGATCCGGCTCTTTTGTGAAGAGTTTTTTGTGAATTCGCTCCCTGGATCAGTTGTACAGGCTGATACATTAGATAGCTTTAAGAAGGGGTTGGATGGCTTTTTAGCAAGTGAGTGAATACAGTGTTATGGAAGATAGCTCATAGTACAAGTTGATTCAGGGACTGGTCTGATTGCCAGGCAAATTGGAGAGGCTTCTGGCCAAATGGGGTTTTTTTTGCCTTCCTCTGGATCAATTAGCAGTTAGGCAGGTTTAAGGGTTGAGCTCGATGGACGCGTCTTTTTTCAAACTAACTTACTATGTAATAAGCTAATTTAAAAAGAAATATACATAAATCACGGCAACTTAGGACAAAAGCAACACGTGACATTGCACACTATAGACAAGGCATGTGGACATAGCAGAGAGGACACCTTGACCAGAGACTGCAGACCAGGGGCTTAACTGTAGAGGAAACAGACCCTGTGGCTACAGGGGGGCCCAGATTTTATCTGATCTTGCCACGCACAGTAGGCAATTTTGTTACATCATAAAAACCTGATCCCCATAGCTATGAAGTAAAGCCAGATCAGATAAAATCAGCTGGTGTAGTTTGTTCAAGCACAAATAAAAATAGTTGGTCAGACAACTTCAGATTTTATCTCATAGGATGATGACGCAGCATGCAGCATTCGGATCCAACAAGCTTAACACGTTGGATGGTAAATCTCCCATGTAGTGTAGGCCGTGCCCTGGAGGTTTAAACTGAAAACAGGAAGTCTGATACAGAAGCGCACACAATAAAAGCAGAGAAATGTGGTGTTTCTTTGAGCAGAATTACTTTGAGGGTTTACTGGTGTATTTATATAGACCTTTCTGATAAAGCTTACTTAATTTTAGCCTTTCCTTCTCCTTTAAAGATTGCCTGTGTAGTTTAGCCCTTTAAAGCAGTTTTTATGACCGTGAAAAAAGTAAATAGGATTAATGTTAATGATCTATAATTTAGGATTATATCTACAATGTTCCGATTTACTGAAATGATAAGTGGCATGCACCAGTTTCATTAGGTTCACAGAAGCCTCTTCTGAAGGCTGCTCATAAATATTCACATTTAGCATATATACCAAGAAAGTTTTGCAACTACCACATGAACATTTTATATTAAACAGTAGCAACATGGCAATGTACTTACAATTCCTTGAAGTTGATTTGTGTTTTCTGCATTTAGTGGGTGAGAAGTGGCTTCCATCTTTTGAGCCAGATGTTTAGAACCATACAAAGAATCATACATTGACCATCGCTGAAATGCTTCTTCACCATCAAAGAAAATTAGCTTAAGTGAAAGATCTAGCTTTGCATTTTGTTTCTTCTGAAAAAAAAACCCAAAAAAACAAACAAAATTAGGCTCAAACACTTGCAGAAGACCCATAACTAACAGTGAGAATGTAGGGATGGAACTGTGCTGTGCTGGTCTGGCTTATGGAAATGTATTTTGCCAGTTATTTGGTGTCCATGATAGTGGTCATTCAGCCCCATGGTAGGTGCTCCTGCTAAGCTTGCTGTTATACTTCTGATCTCTGGTATTAACATTGGCCTGTTCCTGAATATTTGCCTCCCTGTTTATCCTGCCTGTGCCAGTACCAACTTTCCTTCCTTGTTTCCTGTTTTAATGAACCTGTTCTGCCTGTGTCCCAGTTCTGGTTCTTGCTTGATCTGCACTCATAACCCCTCAATGAGGTTTCTAACTAGTTGGTTTCTAATTACTACTACTTTAATGCCATTCTCAAGAACAGTGGGCCCATAGGTGGATTTTAATTAAGTCTTGGGAAGGCTAAGTCTTCCCAAACCTTTGTCCATTGTAAATGTACCCTACCTTGTCTGAAATATTGTGCTGGAGAAGGTTCTAACAAAAATCAAAAGCCATTAATGTAGCACGGGCACTGTCAAATTTCCGTGGGAAGGGTGTGATAGAGAAGTGATGAGTAAGACAGTAACAATCAAGCCTGATATACTCCACCTTGCTGTCTCAGGAGTTGTTGCTTGGTTCCTAGGCTCAGAATCTATTGCTCTTCCCTGCCCTGCTTCCAAGAACAATTGCCCGGCCAGCAGGGGGAGGGGCTACACGGAGCTAAATCTACAGTGCAGGGAAACTGAAGCTCAGAGCAGCAGAAGGTGTGGAATATAACCTATTAATAATCATCATCCTGCTATTCATGCATTGAATGTGGCTGCATTTCTTCATATATGATTTTGTTGTATATGTGAGCTGAAGGAGTTTTTTTGCGGATTTCTAGAATACCAAATATTAATACAGACACAAGTCTAAGGTTGAGACAATGAGTCTTTTGTGGCTGTAAGAGTTAATCTTGCTAGGAACGTAGTGTGGGGAGGCAGGAATATGAATTCTACTGGGATTTATGGGGGAATGTTTTAGTTGGAGGGGTTATTTTGGGGGGGGCTTAAAAAGTTTTGGAAATGCAGCAAATGAAGTGTGCTGAAGTGATGTGAGGGCTGGGCCTGCTGGTGTGAGTATTGAATTAATCTAATATTAAAGGGCACCTGTTGGGAAATAATATTATAGCCCATGGGCACTGCCCACACTGGCGCCCAAGCCAGATCCTGCCCAAAGATCACACAGACATCAGCGCTAAAAAAGTAACCCCCCCCACACACAATAAAAAGCTATTGATGGTCAGGGCCCCCTTATAAGTTAAAAAAAAAAAAAAAACATTGGTGCCGAGGCCCCCCTTACAAGTTAAAAAAAATTGGGGCCCCAAAATATATTTTTAAAAAAACATTGGTGCTAGGGCCCCCCTTACAAGTTAAAAAAATTGGAGCCCCAAAATTTTTTTAAAAAAAAACCATTGGTGGCAGGGGCCTATAGAATATTAAAATAATACATTGGTGGCAAGGGGATTAAAAAAAACCACGCAAATTGTTCAGTAGAATTGAACTCGTGGCTTCAGGACTTCAAGTTCGCCTGCTTTTGTGATTTCGGGTCTTTTCGCTGCTTCAGGACTTCAATTCCGGCTGTTTTCATGACTTTGGGTCTTTTCGCCGCTTCAGGAGTTCGGCTGTTTTCGTGGCTTCAGGTCCTTCGGCTGTTTGGCTTTTCGGCACTTCCGCATTTCGGCTGTTCGGGACTTAGAAAATGGCCACGCGGCTTTGGCGCTCTCAAACGGGCCCGGCTCTTTCAAAACTGCAGCACTGCCGGGCCCCCCTTCATGCCCGGGACACTGTCCCCCCCTGATGGCGGCCCTGAGGATCGGGCCATGTTGGGGCACACTCATGTGCATAATGAGAGAACTTACTCATTATGCATGTGACTCTTTATGTGTATGCTCTATGTACGACATGGTCGTTACACCGGGAGCTCCCTCCCGTTGCGGGTGTCCAATCGCTGGCAGGGGGCAATTTTTTTAAAAAAAAAATAGTAACCCCCAACCGGAGTGCAGGCTCTATTAGCCCGCACCTTTGGTTGTGGATAATATTTTTGCCCAACAGGTGCCCTTTAAGTGCTCAAACAGAGGGAAAGCTATGAGACTGAATGAAGATGAAAAAGTATATTTTGTATTATAAAAATGTATTTTATATCACCTTGCCGTGCTACAAAGTGCATCTTTCTTTTAAAAGGGTTTAAAAAATGTTGTTGTACTTTTAAAGTTAACACCATTTATGCGTGACACAAAATTATAAAATAATTGTTGTTAAGTCTATTGTTAACTTATTGCATATAGATACTTAATTATTTTTTAGCCTCCCCAAACAAAAAAATCATCATCCGCTTATGAGTGGGCCCCACAGCAAATTATTTTTCAGGCTCCCAAAATGTTTGACTTTTTTTCCAAATATTTACTGAAATTGTATATGAATTAAGGACTCATGGGGCTCCTATACCTCCTGGGCCCCCCTGCAGCCGCAGCATATTCTTCCTCTGTAGTTACAACCCTGCTCAAGAACATAATCCTGAATGTTATCCATAAACAACTTTTAAATATCTCTCCCACTACAGATGTCAAACTTAAAATCCTGTTGCCAGGTTGAGACTGTAATCCATTTAAAATATTGGAATTACATCCGATTTCCGGCAATTATTTGATATCTTAAAAGGTAATGGAGAGCTTGCTCACACAGGTAAACATAGATTGATTTTGCACACTAATCAAGCACACGCAAACAGGGGTACTGCAATTCAACATTCTTTATCAAAGATGTATATGCAACAAACATTACGATATACATTAGTCATTACACATTGACAATGATCATCAGGGCCATAAAGAAATAAACAGCATACAAGTATAAAAGCAGAAACTCTGAACGAGAGAATTACCCCAATGTTTCAGCAAGAAGCCTTTGTCCCTTGATAAAGAATGTTTAATTGCAATACCACCTGATTGTAAGCAAGGCTTACATCCAAGGGCTAAAACTGAACTAATCTCTCTAAGTACTCACATTCCATGAGGCCGCAGGGCCTTATTCACATTAACTTTTGTAACATTCAAGCACAATATTTAGGGCTGCCACGTGTCTGGTTTTAAACCAGACATCCCAGTTTTTCATGGGCTATCCAGAACAAACTACTCAGTTCCTCATTTTCTGTCTTCTTGATAAAATTGTGAATACTAATGGTTAGTTTTTATCTGAAAACCTAATTTACCAATGACCCAATGTACAGTATGTTTTCTTTTTGCACATACTTGAACATTTCTTATATTTTCTGAAAAATTAGAGATCCCTAGATTTAATACATTTCTGGTTGGGTCCTCAACAATTTGTGACATAAAATCGTCATGTAGCAAGTTATAAAGTTGTTTCCATTAAATGTCCTGGCAGTACTGTTGCGCCAGTGTGTGCAGTACAGTGCAGAGGCTATGGGTAATTAAGCCCTGTATTATTAAAACTTACCTTAAACTAGCAGTCTTTTCTATTCGCAACAGAATTGAGCCCTCTTCCTCTTCACTTACATGAGTGGGTCTTTAGCTTACCCCTACAGTTGACTACAATCTGCAGATTACAATCTTCAAAAATGTTTGACCTATACAGTAATGATGTGCATGTCGAAAAAGTATCAATCCATACCCAACAATAATCTATTCCTTCATGATCTGCACCCGACCCTAACCTGGCATGCCTCTGTATTTATACAGTATACCTGCGCCCGACCTACTATGACATCACAGAAGGGGCAGGGCACACAGATGCACATCTATATAAAGTGCTGAATGGAAGCGGAACTTATTTAGAAGTTCTACAGTTTTTAATTTCAGCAGTCTGGTTGCTAGTGTACAAATTACCCTAGTGACCATGCATTGATTTTAATAAGTGTCTGGGATATGAATAGGAGAGGACATGAAAGAAAGATGAGTAATCAAAAGTAGCAGTAACAATAAATGTGTAGCATTACAGAGTTCATTTTTAGATGGCGTCAGTGACCCCCTATTTGAAAGTTGTAAAGAGTCAGAAGGAGAAGACAGATAATTAAAAAAAAACATAAAAAATAAATAATGAAGACCAATCAAAATGTTGCTTAGAACTGGCCATTCTATAATATATTAAGAGTTAACTTAAAGATGAACCATTCCTTTAAGTTCATTCATTTTACCAGCATATGGCATTAGTTCCAGAGCTACTGACCTGGTTACAAACATTTAAACATAGAAAATAATTTATAGGTGTGGGACATATTAAAATATGGAGCTATAGGTTTTTCCATTTTATGAAGCTAATATAAACCAGCTGAATAACAAGTTATATTATTAGCAACTCAAAAGAAGACTGCTTCCTTGGCATCCACAGATAGGGGCAAGGAGGGGGAATTATATTCTCTTGCCATATGAGCACATTTCTCAAGATTTCCATTTAAGAGCTTAAGCAAGGCTTACATCCTGGGATTAGCACCCTTTCAAAAATGGACCATCCCAAAGATATTCAGCTGAGTTTGCTGCCTATTCTTATGCAGTTCCGTCTTAGCTCCGCCCCTTCCCTCAGAAAGCTTTCTGCTCCTCCACTGTGTGAGGAAGAAGAAAATCAGAGATTGGCATCTGACAATGTGTGTGTGTTGTGTGTGTAATAGAGAGTATAAATTAACTTGTGTATCGACTGCTGTGTAAATACTTATTTTTACATTATTAAATCTTATAGGTGCAACTTGGGTGTTAGTTTGACTTCAACCATTGTCTCCAGGGCATTTGCCACAAAGCAGAGTGATCCTTCGGTTCGTTGTCCAACTGTCTCATTGAATCTCAGTCTCAACTGTCTCAATTAACTCTATTTACTTTTCATATTTATATTGATATTTTCACTCTGCTGATTTATCCTGCAATCACCTCTCAGTTTCTAATTCCCCTATGCCACCTCACTCCTCTATATATTTGTATAGATATAAATATCAATAATATTAGATTGATAATATCAATACATCTATATATTTGAACCTCAGCTGCTCCTGTGCTTCTTCTACCTCGTTGTTTCTGCTTTAAGCCCACCTTTGCCTATTCCTCCCCACAATGTAAGTACTGTACTATCATGTCTTCTAT
This sequence comes from Xenopus laevis, assembly GCF_017654675.1. NCBI lineage: Eukaryota > Metazoa > Chordata > Amphibia > Anura > Pipidae > Xenopus > Xenopus laevis. The sequence continues at coordinate 58,112,835 of NC_054379.1, read as the reverse complement.
TTGGATGACTCTTATCTTTTAGCCCTTTGCCTTCAAAACCACCACACCACTCTGGTAATAATGAAGCTTACCCCTAGCTAACAGAATGCTTAAATATACATTCTACACTTGTCATTATGTTAACCCTTTTGCCAACCATCTGGAAAGTAGGTTGTTGGCAGCCAAAGTAAAGGACATTTTGTTTTACACATGTCTTCCAGCTGTCGTTACTTTAAAAAGTTGATTAATAATCAGTTTGTCCACTCTCAGCTTACATGAACATTTTTATTATTTTTAATAACCTTGTAAACTGTGTGTTGTTTGGTCTCCTATGCAAATCATATGAATGCACAACTGCTGGCCATACACTGCAATATCCGCTCGCTTGGAGCAGTCACTAAATGAGAATCTAAGCCTGATTAGGCCAAATTGGAATGATCCAATTGATAGTATAGTGTCAGTAACAGAATGAGAATGCTATACCTATGCAATTTGTACTACTTTATATATTTAAAGCTTTGTAGATGCTGAAACCAAAATATTGGTACAAGTAATTTGTACGATTCCTTTGCCTCCTTGCCCCCCCCATGTAAAATTTTCTGTGGACACCCATGACTGCTTCCACTAAGCCTGTGAAAAACAGCAAAAGGAAGTTAAATATACAGGTATACAATATACATAATATAATAAACACTCTGTACCTTCAGTTGCTGAAGAGAAGAATCTAAAGCTCTTGCTAACTCTAACATCATTGCACATGGAACAGCTGAGTCTGTAGCTCCCACAAATATTCTTCCATCCCATTGTGGACTGAAGTATTTGGAATCATAATGACAAGCTAGCACCAGATGTCTCTTAGCAGAGGGATTCAAAGTACTGATTATATTGGAGAATGTAATATAACCATAAGGTGTTGGTGCTTCAAATGTATCTTCCTCTGTTATCCATCCAGCCTGAAGGTTTTGTAGGCGTTGTTTGATGTGCTGTATAAAAAAACAAAGGAAGTCGGGATAAATAAATAAACAGATTCACTTTAAATAACCCACTCAACAAATAACATATAAGTATGAGATCTGAAAGATTAATGGAAAGAAAGATTTCATAAGAAAATTACAAGCAAATTAAATCAAAACAGATCAATTTTGTTATTAACTTCTGTATAGCTCTTCCAGCTAAATATATCAAGAGGTATGACAATTCTGGGAAAAATTTTGTTAAACAATTACTCAGTTTTATATCTTGTCTTAAATGCAATATCAAACCATATTAGCGTTGTTGTAATTTGGCCCTATGGGAAGAATTGAGTGGCTGCCAAATAAGGTGAAAACATGATATTACAATACATTTTATATTGCCCTATTTTGAATACTTTCTTTTAAAGAAAGCAGTTTCTGTAAATGGTGAGGTACATGTTTTAATAAATGTTACAAATCAATCTCTTTCATCTGGTTTGGTTCCTATGGATTGAAGCCTATTTTTGTTTAGGGCTGGCGGTCCGCGGCCCCCCTTGTGTGGCCCCCACATGAAAGTCTGCCTGCTGTGTCTGCTTACTATGTGTAAACTTTAAAAGGTACTACAGAGATATATTGGCCCCTGCATTGTTTAAACCTCAAATACAGACTGTAATCCCCTGTATTGCTCACACTTGTAACACCTCTATTGTTCACACCCTAAAGCCCTGTACTGTTCACACCTGAGACCCAGACTGAAACTGCCCACATCATTCATCTGTTCACACTCATACAAACTGCCCTATGCTCCGTGTGTGCTATACTCTGTCTTACCTATGTTCCCTGTGTGTGCCATACTATGCCTGCTCTGTGCTCTTTGTATGTGCCATACTCTGCCTGCCCTATGCTCCCTTTTTGTCCCTTACTCTGCCTACCCTATGCTCCCTGGTTGTGCCACACTCTGCCTTCCCTATGCTCCCTGTGTGTGCCATACTCTGCTCGCCCTATGCTCCCTAAGGGTATGTCTTAATATGACTTCACTTTTTTCACAGATGAGTGATATCCCTGCAGTAAGCACCAACCATTTGATTTTTTGGTGTGCTATCACCATTAATGTGGACATGGTCTTTTGGTAACATGGGTGTGGTTTAAAGTGGGTGTGGTTTAAAAACAGGGAGTGGTCAAGAATGGCTTCCATTATCAGGCCCTCCACCACGTAGGCCAGAAAAATTTCAGCCCATGGTACCACAGAAGTTGGACAGCTCTGAAGGTATTGTAAGTAATGTATCAGTGTTTGTAGATTACACAAAACTATGCAGCCCAATTTATTCCATCCAGGATGCGACATCCTTGCAGCATGATCTTGACAAACTGGCAATCTGGGTGGCAGATGAGATTAAGGGGGTTATTTACTAAACCACATATTTTTGTGGTTGGGTTTTTTTTGGCCAAAATTTTTTGTGGAAAAAAGCTGCAAAAAGTCTGTATCTTAAAATCCGCCATCTCAAACCTGTCACGTAGAAGTCAATAACAGTCCCTTTTACATTCTGGTCTGCGCTGGGTTTCATTCGATAATCCAAAATATTTGTGGTTTTTGGGCATGCAGAGTTACTGTATGCGGGTAGGAACAGGGCTGGTGTGTGCGCTTTTTTTTGGGTCAGTTTTATCAAGTTTTTCCAACTTTACTGTTTCGAGTTATTTTATTGATAAATAAGATAAAATCATGGATGGGAGTTTGGTCGAGCTTCGTTTAATAAAAATACGAGATAGAGTTTTATAACCCTCTCAATGTTGATAAATGTAAAGTCATGCCTGGGATGTAAAAATATGCAAGCCACTTATACCCTTAATGGGACGGCACTAAGCAGGACTGCACTAAGCAAATCTATAATGGAAAGGGACCTTGGAGTCCTTGTAGATAATAAACTTGGCTGTAGCTAGGGGTTGTAGGCTAAATTGGAGTTGTTCATGTTGAAGAAGAGGCCCTTAAAGGAGAAGGAATGGTTAAAACTAAGTAAGCCTTATCAGAAAGGTCCATCTAAATATACCAGTAAACCCCCAAAGTAATGTTGCTTTGAGTCCCCTGTCAAAAGAAACACAGCATTTCTTTCCTTCTATTGTGTACACATGGGCTTCTGTATCAGACTTCCTGCCTTCAGCTTAAACCTCATTGCCCTGGGCAAGAGCCTCCGTAGCTTTCCTTCTCCTTTAAGGGGGGGGTATGATAACACTGTATAAATAAATAAGGGGATCACACAATAACCCCACTAATGCTTTATTTACAAGTATCACCTTCCAGCTGACAAGAGGGCACCCATTATGATTTAAAGAAAGGAGGTTCCGGCTAAATATCAACTAGCATTTAGGCAGGTTATATAAAGACTTAAAAGGTTAAACTTGATGGACGTGTGTCTTTTTTCAACCTAACTTACTATGTTACAATTACCTCTGCTGCATTTACCAGTAAAGAGCCGAAAACATGTATACATATGTACCATGCTCAATGTTCTGAAGTCCAGAATTAAAATTGTGAAAAACTATTAGAAATTTTATGGGAAAAGCAGACATTTTCTCAGACTTGTCCTGTGAATGTGGAAACGTATTTCATGTTCAGCTGAAAGTACAAATAAACAGGATGTGAATAGCCTTAGGGACTAGAAGCAGGAAGCTACAGAAAATATCCAAAGTTTTTCTGTATAAAATACGTGCCGGCCTAGGGGAAAAATGAGCATTGTCTATTTTAAAATACAATGTATTAAAATACAATGGTACTAAAAACAGCTTATGCAAAAATGGAAGTATCTGGTTTTCTTGGCACTCTCTACATACAGTATAAGCAGTTGCAGCTGAAATTGGAATGTTATGGCAGTAACATATACAGCCTCAACATATTGCATGAACCATATCAACAACTGTTTTTTCCAGCCAAAACACAGATGTGACAATTCTCCTGGGATTACCAAAGTCAGCACTCTTGATCTAACAACATAAGGCCAGGTTTATTCCTATTAAAAATATACTGTCCTTATAAAAACAAGAAAGATTTTTTTTTTCTTTATGAGATTCTCATACTCATACTTATTTTATAACTTTTTGCAAGTTGCCTATATGTTGTGTTGGTTGTTTTTTGTTTAAGGCATTTGTAATAGTTTTATTTATTTATTTATTTATTTTTAAACTCTGGTCATACATATCCTGTTGAGGGGCCTTGGGAATTGAGAAGCCAGTTGGATGACTTCACAAGGAAACATACAACAAATCCAGTTGATTTGACTTATAGATAACCTGGTTGAATAAGAACCTTAACAGACATCTATTATCATCATTCCTCTAAAGAAGAGTTGCCCTATTTTCTGCCAAGCTTTATAACATATCCATTGTTCCCTAACCATCAATTATCCTCTTGCTATAACTGAATGGTTTTTATCATCTTCTACTTACTCTCCACTAAATTGTTTTATTATGCTCTTAATGTCTTTTCTGACATGCTTTGTTGGTGAATGAATAAAAGCAACATTCATAGGCATGGTTTATTGTAACCTAAAATATTAAGCAATACAAATGCAATGTACTTAGTTTTTTTCATGAAATCTTGCCAATTTTCATTGGACAACCAATAAACTTGCCAAAATGTTTTGATTATACTGTACATCTGTGCTACTCACCTGGCGAACGGCATAATTTCCTGGGGATCCAGCATACCTTTCGATCAGCATGGGTTTCATATCAGTCTGCAACATCTGAGTAACATCTGTTTGGGACACAACTCTTTGGATATCAGAAGTGCGTAAAACGACAGGGCGATGGGAATTCTATATTGATAAAAATATAATATATATATATAATTAAATAAATCATTGTAAATGTATCATCATCATAAATCAGTAGCATGCTACTAGTGTGCTTTTGAGGGATGTAATAACAGCTAGCCCAAAGGAACCAGATAGCAGTTTTATATTATAAGTAAAAAATCTGTAAATTCAAGTGCTAATTGGTTAGTGTACATAGGACAAACTTTGCATTTATTGCTATAGTCCCTACTTTAAGAGACATAAACATAGCAAGATACAATGCTGTTTATTTTAAAGGAACAGTAACATCAAAAAATTAAAGTGTTTTAAAGTAATACAAATATGATGCAGTGTTGTCCTGTTAAAACTGCTGTCTTTGCTTCAGAAACACTACTTTTGTTTGTATAAATGAGCTGCTGTGTAGCAATGTGAGCAGCTGTTCAAAGGAGAAAAGGCTCAAGCTACACAGCAGATAGCAAATAAGCTTTGTCGAACATAATAGTTATCTGTTATCCACTATTTAACCTGTGCCATATAGCCTTTTTTCAATTTTCGCCACAGCAGCTTGTTTATATGAACTAATAGTAGTGTTTCTGAAGCAAACAGATCAGTTTTACCAGTGCAGGGCAACAGTACATGATATTTTCATTACTTTAAAACACTTTAATTTTTTTGGTGTTACTGTTCCTTTTACTTTTTACAAAGTTAAGCAGTTTTAATTATATTAAAAGCTTTATCAGCATAGTTTAAAGAGAAACTGTCTTGGTTATAAAAACATGTGTGAGGAGCGCCACTCCTCTTCGACGCAGCATACCAGATGACCCCGTGTGCTGGGTTGCAGCGTGGTGATATCAGCGTGCCGGCCCATGACGTCATTGCGCACACTTCCGGCACCAAATTCAAAATAAAACACGCTGGAGTTTCTGGGTTGAATGCCCGAATATAGGTCCAACTTCTGTATTGTTCCTGGGTGCTCTAAATTACTATTTTGGACTGATTCCTGGATTTGACCTCTTGCTTTGTTCCTGACTCCTTTGTTTGTTGCCTGCCCTTGACTCTTTGCCTCGACTTTGTTCCGTTTAACTCCTTGAAACTGGACTTTATCTGGCAAACCTACATAGCAGGCTTCCTCCTTGGTCCGGACTCCAACTTTCTACGGACAAACTTTAAGGGATGCTTTATTCTTTTTTAATATGTTTTATTGTTTTCTTTCAGCTAAGTATACTTAAAAAATAGCTATTTATTAAACTACCACTAACTATTAGTGGATTTATTTAAATTTTTATTTTTGTAGTTTTATATAAATAAATTTTTATTGTTTTACAACATTGATATATAAGCAATTTGTGACAATAAACATCTTGAAAACAAAATCGTGTCTAGTTGCAATATTGAGTACATATCCGTTATTATACAAACAAACAAAATCCTTTGCAAACAGCTTATCATCACATAATATTCCAGTAGACAAAATTAAGCTAAGTTACTGGTCACAGAAAACGTTTTGCAACATAAATGAATGAAAAAATAAAAAGGAGACAGGACAAAATAAATAAATAAATAAAATTAAAATAAAATTTAGTAGCAAAACTTCAACTCTGACTTTGAAAATACCCTGGTAGACATTTACAGAGAAAAGGGAATATTAGATACCCTGTGTCGATATACCAACCAAGGACCCCATGTCAACAGAAATTTCTCATAAGAATCTAGCAAAATGCTTGTCATTTTGTCTTGAGACATTATCCAGTCAACCCTATTTTTAACTGGATCTATTGGAATCTGTCTTTGTTTCCAAGCCCCAGCCAAATTTCTCTTAGCTGCTGTCATAATGGAAGTGAAAAGACGAAACTGTGTATTGTTTAGATTTTTGGGTCTTAAGCCCAACAAAACTATTCCAGGGTCTCTGGGAATGGAAACACCAAAAACAGAAAATATCATAGTGAGAATTCTGATCCAGAACCTCCAGGCATTAGGGCACGTCCACCAAACATGAATCATTGTACCTATTTCCCCACACCCTCGGAAACAGTGGGGGCTAGCTGAGGGTGAGAATTTTGCGTTTCGAGCTGGGACCAGGTACCAGCGAAGAAGTACTTTATAATTAGCCTCCTGTAAGGACACATTATTAGAAGATTTCCGAACTGTATTCCAAATCTGATCCCAGTCCTCAGGGTTTGATTCTCTATTTAAGTCCCTATGCCACGCTAAAATGTACGGTAGCTCTTGGGTTAAAGAAGGATCAAAAAATGTACTATATATACATGAAACTGCCTTTGGAGGGTTAGGGGATCGAAGGCACCATCTCTCAAAAAACGTTTCAAATTTATCTGGACTAATTACTGGGTGCCATTGAGAGTGGAAAAAATGGGATATTTGCCATAGATTTTTGTAATTTTAAGTCAAGAATAAGAAAATATTGGCCAGCATTGGGCAGTTACACATTGTGTCACATAAAGTTTGCATTTGGGAGGTTGTTTGTTTGGGAGGTTACAGTGACTACTTATGTCTTCTTAAAACTATATTCAAAGATGGACTACATATCATTCAATAGAGCAATAAAATGCTGAGTGTCTTACTAGCCAGGAAAGGGAAGTTTTGAGTATCTGTAGTTGGTTTAGGGCAGGCATGTCCAAAGTCAGGCCCTAAGGCCAATTGTGGCCCGTTTTCAAATTTACACCGGCCCTCAGCCTCCATCATGAAATTAAAAATAATGTGATTCCCCAGGACAGTGCAATCAGGAATCGCGTAGCCGTAATATTTGGGCACATTAGTGAAATGATCTGCCACTTGATCTATACTGCTGCCTGTGTGCTGAATGTGGTAGCAATAGACACGTAATGTAACGTAGTGACGCACCGCTCTCGCATACTTCTTATAGACAATCGTTTCACTAATCATGTGCCCAAACATTACTGCTACAGCTACGCGATTTCTTGTAAATGAGGCACTGAGAGTAAATCCAAACAGACTCCACTTCTCCACTGCCTAAACGATGTGTACGCGTCCATCTCCAGGAGTGAATGATCCCGATCACAAGCTAGCTAGCTCGTAATGGAGGTCAGGCTGAATGGTTGGCCTCCACACATTTTCACCTCACCAAATCTGGCCCTCGTTGCAAAAAGTTTGGACACCCCTGGTTTAGGGGAATGAAAACTAATAAACTGCACTAAACGCTGTTCACTCTGTAGGGAGATGCAGTAGGTCCCATAGCATCCACATTTTATTGAAAGTAGGTAACTGTGAGTGTTGGAATGCTGCTAGATATTCCATGAATCATATGTTCCGAATTGAAACATTGAGTTTAATTAGAGTGGGACGTGAGTATACTATAGTTATTTCCTGGATGTAAGAATAGTTATGATGGGAGGTGTTTCCAGAGGTAAATGGAGGCGTATAGAGTTCAAATTGAAATGTTAGATTTGGATATATTAGTAGGGAGCCAAATTGTGGAAAACAAAATTAAGATTGAAGGTCCTGAAATGTGTAAATTTACGAGTCAGTTGGTCATACAAATCTCTTAACTGTTAGACCTGCACCTTGTGGCAAATGTGTTATTTTTGCCAGAGGGAAGGTCTGGATTGCCATAAACTTGTGTTAGGCTATAGGGTTTCCGTAATAGGTTATAATGCTTTATATTTCACATAATTAAGCAGGGTGTGTTGTATATCAGAGGAGATTCCCCCCCCTCACACACACAAGAGAGAGGAGACAGTAAAAGGTACAACATTGTCATTTTTTAGTTTAACCCATTTCCCACATTGTGTAGATTAGTGATGAGCGAATACATTTGCAACCGATTTTCCGCTTTTGGCCGCCGGCAAATAAATTTGCGAAAACTTGCTTGTGTCAAAATCACTGCGCGTCAACACTATTTGGACGCCCATTGACTTTAATGTCATGTCAAAATTGACGAGGATGTCAGTTTTCGAGTTTCACAAATTTTTCAGGACAAATTTGTCCACCACTAGTCCAGATTAGTGGATTTTTGCAATAGCAATTGTTTCCTTTTAGGGTTTCAGTAAAAAATTTATTTTTTTTAAATAAAAATGTATCACTTATCTTCTGACTTGATGGGTGCATTATATGACACTACTTCTTTCCATCTAGACAGCATATAAGTAACTACAAAACAATTACATTTCCTGTTACAAAAGCACATTAACATAGGTTCCAACACATTCCTACAAAATTTTTGCTTCTGTCAGTGTTTATTTTGTGTGAATGCTTGAACACGTTGCCTGCCCAGTGAGCGTGAATGTCTTGGTAATAAGCAAACATCCCCTGCACTTATTATTCTCTTTCTCTTCATTGCACAATATTTATATGGTTCATTGCTGTGCCTTTTGATTACAAGTTGTTTGCAGTAGGTTCATACATTGATGTCTTACATTGTTACATCACCATTAGACTGAAAAATGTATGCATTAATAAGGGGTGGTTCAACTTTAAAGTAACTTTTATTATGCTATAGAATGACCAATTCTAAGCAACTTTTCAATTGTTTTTTATTGATTTTAGTTTTATAGTTATTTGTCTTTTTCTTCTGATTCTTTGCAGGTTTCAAATGGGTATCGCTGTCCCCTTCTAAAAAAACAAATGCTCTGTAAGGCTACAAATGTATTGTTATGGCTCCTTTTTATTGCTGATCCTTTTATTCAGACTCTCTCCTATGCATATTCTAGTCCCTTATTCAAATCAGTGCATGGTTGCTAGGATAATTTGGGCCCTAGTTACCAGATTGCTTAAAATGTAAATTGAAGAGCTGCTAAATAAAAAGCTAAATAACTCAAAAACCTTCAATAATAAAAAATGAAAACAAATTGCAAATTATCTCAGAATATCTCTCTATATCATTCTAAAAGTTATCTCAAAGGTGAACAACCCCTTTAATAAATAATGTATAGCTTTTCCTATATAGCAGAGCGTCAGCCACAGTGTTTTGATCTGTTCATCCTATGGTTAGCTGTACTAGTGTATTGTAATCTTTTCCTTTAACCAAAATCAGTTCATAATATTTAGCAACTTTGTTTACTACAGTCGGTTAGCTTTATATATTGTACCTATAGACTAAGGTGACCACATTTTCAGAGTGGAATCCGGGGATATGGCAGTAAATGGCGTTGCAGCAAAATTTGTAGGCCACGGCCACTGTGTAAAACACACCCCTACTAACCACTCCCCATTTTACAAATACACCCTCTGTGAATATATAATTGAACGCAGTGGCAATTCTGTGTATAATACCCCCAGAACTCATAGTAGGATGGCACAGAGATTAATTCATGTATAAATACCCCAAAACTCATAGTAGGATGGTAGAGAGATTATTTCATGCATAAATACCCCCAAAATGCATAGTAGGTTGGCACTATGTACAGAACCAAAATTAGAAAAAAAAAGTTGTCTCTGTCCAAATATTTATGGGCCTAACTGTACATAAGACATGGCTGCATATATCCAATTAAGCTACGTGCATAGCATTTTTAGGATTATTTTATAAATGTTTGCTGTTGGTAACAAATATGGCTATTTTTGTGTATTCACCATGAACATTAATGTGAAACAAACCAACTTTGTATACAGTGTACCCAGAACCATTGCATTCCTACTATGTGACAGAGAGCCTTCAATCCACTCAAAGGGACATATTTAATATGCTGTGTAAAACGAAATTTGCTGAAAAAAAGGCGTAAAAACAAACACCAGATTTGCTGCTGTTATTTTAAATTGCTTCCAGCTGAAGTCACTCTAAGAAAAAACACGTAAGTCTGGATGTGTGGGGTATCATTCTGCTGTTTTATACATAGCATAATAAATATGCTCCTATATGTAGCAGAAGTAGTACACAGAGTTGTGGTTGAAGTGGGAAACACTTTTTTGGTATGCTCCAGAGACAAAGCAAATCCCAAAATAGCAGAACCGGTTAATTGCAAAAGCTGTTTCACAGTGGAAATCGGCAAATGACTGTATGTTACGCAAGCCATCATTGTGCATCCTATAACCTAACCCAATTAGGCTTTAAGTTTAGATATTAGGAAATGAATCGTTGCAAGTTTAGAAAGCAACCACTTCCTGTGACACTGTAATATTACAGTTTTTGCATTTAAGCTAATAACAAATGAAAGTGCTTGATTTTTGTGTATGAAAATGTTTCCATGCCGCTGCCTGTTTAATGCAATCCTTGTGCTTTCCCACATGATCTTAGAAGTCATTAGACCAGCATGTGAGGCAGGATTGATAAATTGTACTGGCCTTACAATGACTGCTGTGTATTTTGTTGTATAAATATACGCTACATGTTCATTTGAATATACATACTAAGAATAGACAAATATTATTAAACAGACAGAAAAGGCTCCATGTAATATATACAAATATAACAATCCTCTGTTTTTACATAGCATAATAAATATGATCCTATATGTAGCAGAAGTAGGACACAGAGTTGTGGTTCAAGTGGGAAACACTGTGAGTGAAACAGTTTTGGTATGCTCCAGAGCCAAAGCAAATCCCAAAATAGCAGAACCAGTTAATTGCAAAAGCTGTTTCACAGTGGAAATCTGCAAATGACTGTATGTTACGCAAGCCATCATTGTGCATCCTATAACCTAACCCAATTAGGCTTTAAGTTTAGATATTAGGAAATGAATCTTGCAAGTTTAGAAAACAACCACTTCCTGTGACACTTTAATATTACAGTTTTACATTTAAACTAATAACAAATGAATGTGCTTGATTTTTGTGTATGAAAATGTTACCGTGTTGCTGAATTTAGTTTACATTTAAACTAATAACAAATGAAAGTGCTTGATTTTTGTGTATGAAAATGTTACCGTGTTGCTGAATTTCTGCCTGTTTAATGCAATCCTTGTGCTTTTCCACATGATCTTAGAAGTCATTAGACCAGCATGTGAGACAGGATTGATAACTTGTACTGGCCTAACAATGACTGCTGTGTATTTTGTTGTATAAATATACACTACATGTTAATTTTAATATACATACTACAGAACAGACAAATATTATTAAACAGACAGAAAAGGCTCCATGCAATATATACAAATATAACAATCCTCTATTTTGACTTTTTTTTTTGTCTTGATAGGATGCACTATTGTTTAATTAAAAATATACAGACACAGACAGTTAGACTTGAAAATTATTTAGACCCTTGAAAATTTTTTTCATTTAACTAAATAACATGAATCACATATGCTGTGGAAAAAAAATACATTTATTTACATTGCAATTTTGAAAGTTCAGATAGTGTAAATGAACTTTTTTTTTTTACATAATAATAATACATACATATATAAAAAGGGGTATATTTTCCCTTTAAAGCTTGGGTGCAAGTTCATCATTCAGCAGGAGAATCCAATCATGAAAATGACTTAATTTTCTATGCAAGAGAAGTCAGGCAATGAATAATGCCATCACAAGCTCCTACTGTCAACAAAGAACACAAAGGTATGCAAGCCACTATGCATAAATACTTTTATTTATATATTAATATAAAAAATGTGCTGCCAAAGTGCCGCCACTCCTGTGCCTCTCATGCATGCTTACACTCAATGCTGGTAAGACAGGCAAGAAAGAGTAAGGGGCGTTTTTATTATACTGTGTAAAACAAAATTCACTGACAAAAACAGTGTAAAGCTATGTAAAATGATTGGCAAAGTTATCAAGGTATAATTTTACGCCATGCGAACTCCGGATTTGCCGCCTTTATTTTACATTGCTTCTGGCGAAAGACACTCTAAAAAAAACGTGTAAAATTGTTACATTCATCCAGTTTTTTACATGCTGAAACATGGCGATGTGTGGTGTACTATCCTGCTGATTTACACAGCATAATAAACATGCCCATAAGTGTACACAGCTGTCCCCTGATCAGTCTGGGACCTCCTCTTCTCTGGGTCCCCTGCCAGTTGAATGGTCTTCGGTATTCTAGTTACCCACTGGCAGAAATATTTTATAATGTAATAACTGGGGTTTCATTAAAATTTTAATCCAGGTATGTGATCCCTTATTTGAAAACCCCTTATCAAATCCTTTTATATCAGGGTGTCCCCAACCTTTATTCCCCTGGGAGGAATTGCCACCTAGCAACAGCTAGTGGGAGATGGTGGCAGCCTCCCGGAGAAGTGCTGGGAAAGTTTAACTTACCCACAGCTAGAGCTGCCACCCGGCCGATATTTTATCGGCCTAGCCGGTAAAACACCTGCCAAGGCCAGTATTACAAATTAACCGGCAATGCAGTTGCTGGAAATTTGTAATACCCTTTAAAAAAAGCCCTTGACCTGCCCCCAATTCGAGCAGAACTCACCTTTTTTCCAGGTGACATCACTGTGGACATCACTGCCATGTTGCTCTGCCCCTTTTACGGCATGCCACGTGGCTCCGTCCCTTTTTGCTTCCTGGACGACCCGCCTTTTGTGCCCGCCCCCCACTGGCCGGTAATCTTTTTCAGTAAAGGTGGCAATCCTACCCACAGCATCCAGTTCGGGAACTCCAGCCTTCACTTCCTGGTATGGGAGGGAGCACGCTGATGCTGCCTCCTGATTGGTGGATGCCTGTTGTGACCATAATTAGGTCACAGACTGCTGGTAGGTGGGAAATCCAAACCGGATGTTAGATTTTTTACCTCAGCACAAGATGGAGGACGCAGTTTCCATATCTGCTACAGACTCCATGGTGCTTGTTCCTTCTAGAAGCAGCCTAAAACACCTCAGGAATTATTTTTCTTCCTCTGAGGAGGAGGTTCTGGCACAAAAGCCAGAGTTTAAGGGAAGGAGGATTGAGTGCAGAATGATATCCTCTTCTTCTGGGGACTCTTCCCCTGACAACCCTGAGAGGGGCAGTAACCGTGCTGTTAAGGGGGGTTCCTCTACTAAAAAAGTACAGGAACATGTTTCTGCTCCGTTTGGAGGCAAGAATAAGAGACTTACACAGGGCAGCTCTTCAGCCAAAGGGGCCCGTTTGGGTCAGTATCTGCAGGCCTTAATATGTCAGATGACGAAACTTTGTCCCCCACGTCTAAGATAGTTGACTGGGAGTCTGAGGAAGTTAACCTTCATATACCTCTGGAGACTAAGTGTAGAGTGTAGTCATTTGCAAATGACAAGAGTTAATTTGCAGGGCAGACAACCTCCAGCTAAGCTCACAGCAAAACGTTGGTGCATTGATAAAGACACTGAAGTGTACAATTTCCTACACTTAGGTTTTAGAACACCTTTAGTCAGGGAAGATGAGCATATACCTCATATGTCACAACTCGTGGCACCAGAGTTAGACCCTGCATTTATCTCTATTTTGGGTAACCACATTATGGACCAATCTTTGCACAACATACAGTTCAAGATCGCTGATGCAATTGGTCCACTAGCCCTGATGCTAGTAAACTGAAGGATAGATTGCACTGGGACCGATAAAGATTTTTTAACCTGGCCGATCAATTTTCTGACAGATGTCGGCCGAAAAATCGTAAGATGTACGATCGTTCGAATCCCACTAACCCCATGATAATTTCAAAGGATTGGTCGGACTTCGCTAAAATCGGTCGTTCGGCAATAAAAATCTTTGTGTCTATGGGGACCATTACTAACATCAGGAGGGCACACCTCCTTAAGTCAGCAGGATTGGCTGATCTGGCTCCAAAGTTTTCAGAGTTTCCCAATACTTCTACTCCTCACCTCTTTGGCCCAGATTTCATTCAGGAGAAGTCCTTTGCGGACATTAAATCTACTAAGAGATTTTCCGCTAAACCCAGTTTTCCAGAGCCAAGGAGTCGTCCTGGTCTGGACAGGGCTCATATCAGTCCCAGAACAGGGTCCCAGTTTCCCTCCAAGGGAAATTTCTCCAAGAAGAAACCAGGTTGGTTTACATCATTCTGTTTGGGCAGAATAACACAATGGTCAGAGATTACATCAGACCTTTGGGTATTGCGGATTGTCAGGAGAGGCTTAGTCCTCCCATTAAAAAGTTTCCTTTTCAGTTCAGCATTTCACACACCCCTTGTCCAGAGTCATTAAACGAGGTCTTGCTGACAGCCCTTAATGCAGGTAGAATCAACAAAGAGTGGCTGGGTAAGCCCTCTTTTCCCGGTCAGAAAGCAAGATGGTTCATTATGTCCAGTTCTGAACGTAAAAAAGTTGAATACCTTCATAAAACCAAAGCGTTTCAGAATGGAGGGTTTAAAAGACCTACCCACCATTTTATGTGCTGGCCAATGGGCCATAAAAATAGATTTAAAAGATGCCTTTCACTCTGTACCCATTTACCCCCCACATCGAAGGCTTCTTTGGTTTCAATGGGGAACAGATTTATTCCAGTGGAATGTCATGGTGTTTGGCCTTTCAAATGCTCTTTACACCTTCCCCAGAATGATGAAGGCAGTAGTAGGTCATCTACGCCTAAAAGGAATTTCCTGCCTGGTGTACCTCGACTATTTACTGGATCAGGACAGAGAAATAATCCAGAAAAGAGAGGATATTTTCAATCTTTTCTCAAATCTAGGGTTTCTAGTAAATACAGCAAAGTCAGTCTTAGAACCTTGCCAACAGATTCCCTTTCTAGGGTTCATCCTCAATACTACAAACACAGAAACTTCAGATAGTTTCCAGACTAATTCAGAGGGTCCTAGCTGTGAGACAGCTCTCTCTTCGGAAGCTAGCAGCTCTTATAGGCCGAGTGGCACTTTATCCAGGCTTTCATCAAGCCCCACTATACTGCAGAAACCTACAGTTTCAACTAAATTATCACCTACAAAAAGGAAAGCAGTGGAGAGAATATTTAACTCTAGACCTAAAAACGTGGCTAACCATATTGGATTCCACTCCTTCTCCAATAGTACGGCATACCCTAGAACTAGTCATAACTACAGATGCTTCTCTAGTAGGCTGGGGAGGGTTTTACAGAGCAAAAGCCGTGAAAGGGCAGTGGTCTCCAAAAGGAAAGCTAGATCACATAAACATATTATCGCTCAGGGCAGCTCGCCTAGCGGTACATCAGATTTTAGATTCCCCTCCCTATCCCGCTTCTATTAATTTTCATCAGCATATCAGCAGAATACATTCCGGGGGTTCAGAACAAATTAGCAGACTCCCTTTCAAGGCCCAAACTCTCGTTGGCAATCGTGACACTTCACAACAGCTTATTTCAGAAAATTCAGGATACATTGGGGACCAGGTAAATAGACCTCTTTGCCTCTCCAACGTCAGCACAAACTCAGAAGTTTGTATGCAGAATTTGGTCAAAACGCGCTTGGAGGATGGACGCTTTTTCATTCAAATGGCAGACACTGAAGGGTCTTTATGCTTTTCCTCCTCCGGCCATAATTCACAAAGTCCTATTAAAGGTCCAGGAGGAAAAGGTTACAGACCTTGTCATAGCTTACCCAGTATGGCCCTCCAAGTCATACAGAAGATGATTGTGGGCCCCTAGGTTCACCTGGGTTTCACTGCAGAATGCTTTCAAGGGCCGAAGGAGTTACTAATGTCCCTAACACAGTCTATGTGGCTAGCAGCCCCGGTGAGGGGTTAACCTTACCACATTTGACGATAACATTGAATGCTTTAATTAAGGCATCTTTGCGTCCCAGGACATATAAAAGATACAAAGCTATTACATAAGAGTTTCAGAATTGGTGAACAAATAACCCACCTACAGATCACTCTTCAGATATGATCCAGGTGGTCTTAGACTTTTAGACTTTTTGTCTTACAAGTTTACCCTGGGTTTATGAGTCTCTACCCTTAAAACCTATGGTTCAGCTTTAGCCATTCTATTCCCAGAGGTTGCAAAACACTGACTTTACTCCAGATTAATTAGGAGAGCTAACATCTCAAGACCAGTTCAACAAATATAGTTCAACGTGGGATATAGACCCTCTGATGACATACCTTTCTAAAATTTTTCCAAACCCATCCGAAGTAAGGTGTATAGCGATTAAACTGGCTTGTTTACTAGTTTTGGCATTTGCAGCCAGAGGTGCAGAACTCTCTTTATTACACATCACAGATCCTTGGTTATCCAAGACCCCAAGAGGTTTTCATTTAATTATTAAGGGTCGCACTAAAACTATGCTGGATGTAACTCCAGTGGAGATTGACCTAATAAGAGATACAACTGACTCCTCCTTATGTATTGTAACATGCATGTCATCCTACCTAGAAAGGACAGAATCTGTCAGAGCGAATATTACCCAATTAATCATAACTTCTAGACAGCCATTCATCAGCGTGCTCCCTCCCATACCAGGAAGTGAAGGCGGGAGATGCTGTGGGTAAGTTAAACTTTCCCAGCACTTCTCCGGGAGGCTGCCACCATCTCCCACTAGCTGTTGATAGGTGGCAATCCTTTTCCCTAGAACAAATGTTGTTTGCAGGTCATAGATTCCTGCAAACACGTATTTTTTACCCATAAGCCACATTCAAATATAAAAAAGTTGGAGAGCAACATAAGCATGAAAAAAGTTCCAGGGGGTGCCAAATATGTAATTGGCTATTGGTAGCCCCATGTGGACTGGCAGCCTACATGAGGCTCTATTTGGCAGTACACCTAGTTTATATGCAACCACAACTTGCCTCCAAGCCAGGAATTCAATAATGAGCACCTGCTTTAAAGCCACTGGGAGCAACAGCCAAAGGGTTGGTGAGCATCATGTTGCTGACAAGCTACTGGTTGGGGATCACTGTTCTATAGGATAATTACAAATGAAAACAGGACTCCAGCCTAAGGAAGGATTGTGCCACCCCCAGCCCAGCATGACTGAAACAACAGCAGAAGATCCATTAGCAGTGTCGGAGGGTCAACTTAATGAAGGTTCACGGGGCTGGGGGTGGCTTTGGATGTGTGTATCACGTCGACACGTTCCTATGATTTTTATAGGAATGTGTCAGCATTGCTTTAATGTTTAATTTGTTGTTGTCAGGCTTAAGGTACAGAGATCCGAATTACAGAAAGACCCATCATCCAGAAAACCCCAGGTCCCAAGTTTTCCGGATAACACATTCTATACCTCTATATTAAAAGGGCAATATACATCTGTTTACCATTACAATTATCATAATTACTTGAAATGTATTCTGTGTGTTTTTTACAAAAAGAGCAAATCTGGCAGCCTATGCCTTTACAGCTTATATTATTTTCAATATTTTCAATAGATGTCCAGTTTATCCACCTCATGTCCAACATAGGTGTATATTGTGCCTTTGCTTTACAGATCAACATTTCATATGGCAAGATCTAGTTCATGGGAAAATTCCCTTTTACTGAAACAAAATTTGTATTCGTTAGAAAGTTTGATTCCAAATATCAGCCGTAAATTGCACACAAGAATTCATGACTAAACAACATCATCTGGTAACATCTGTCTCGCCCACACAGAATTACAATCACTATGAAGTGCAGCCTCCTTGCATTTCTCTCCATTTCCCGGCTTTTTATGTGAGTACAAGGATCTGCTCAGCAGCAAGCAGACCTAATGCGTTGTCAGACATGAGCTAATATTGGCAAAAACAACAATAACTATTTGGTCAGGAGGAAGATCCATCTTAGTACAGTAAGTTCTCTTATTTGTACACACTATTACATTTATGTGATATAAGGGCTGAAAATAACATGCACAAAATGTTTCCCAGCAAAGTAATTGGACGGATTTTACCAACCTCACAGCTCCCACTGGGAAATGCATCAAGGAACAACCCCCCCCTCCCAATGAAACCTCAGCCTTTGCATTAACTGCTTTTCCAAAACCTATATTTACTGTTAGCGAAGGGTCCCTGCTGTTAATATGACAGGAATCCTTTTGTCACTGCAGCAAAAGCTCAGTAGAGAATTGCCGGTAATCCCTGTACTTTGCGCGTATGTACAGTGTAATAATAACCTGTCAGATCCTACTCAACTGAAGTACATGGCCACGATCCTACAATGAATCAAATTAATATACTAATAGGAGCCCCCATATAGTGAATTTAAAGCTGTGCCTACTTTCTCTGTAGTCCATTGGGTGCCGACGCTCTGGCCATTGATACGAACAAGTCCCAGTGAAAGGCAGAACGCTCCATAGATAAGGGCGATGCTATTTGTCTTCGTGCCGCTGTCCATCTCTCTGCTTCACACAGCAGCAGCCAGCAAGGTATCCGAGCACTTCCTCTGGCTGCCTGTAATGTTGCACTTAGAGGGGGGAAGGAGTCAGAGTGAGGCGGGGACAACAAGTGTCTGATCCAATGATCCCTGCAGGAAAATTATTTTGTGAATATACCGTAAATGCCTGTAGAAACCTAATCATCATCTGTATAGCTGAATCAATGAATTTTTATTTCCTTCAAGTCCCCAGGCAGCACACTACAAGAGAGAGAGCCCCTCCTCCAAGGACAGGAAAAAAAACATTTAAATACGCCTTTCCTCCCCCACATCCCTCAGTGTTTTTCCCTGTCCTCCAAGGACGAGGTGCCTGGGAAAATGCAGGTAGGTACTTCTGCCTAGCAGGGTAGAAGAGGTTGGGGCTGACATGCTGCTTACCTGCAGCAGCAGGGTTAGGAGGACTTCCATGATGTTGCGGGGGGGGGGGGAGAGCAGTACTCCAGAGACTTGCAGCTGCAAGTCTCTGGAGTCCTGATCCTCTGTGCAGCAAGTGCACACTGTCACACTCGCAGCTGCGAGCTAGACAGGCAGAGCCTGGTTACTGAGGGGGATACATATGTATCATCCTAATATGTAATCTTCATAAAATAGATTACCTAGTGTTCAGTGCCGATCCTTACCTAAGGGCCGCCTGAGGCAGCTCCTGCAATGCCGCCCCCCCTCGCCGACTTACCTGTCGGGAGAGGAGGCAGGAACACTAATGCGGAGAGCGCAATTGCGCTCTCTCGCATTAGTAAAACCGAATTTCCGGTTTAAAAATCTGAAATTCGGCTCTTATATAATTAAGTTCCTGCTATGCAGCCATTATCTTTCATGCAATTTGAGTGGCCATGCAAACAGCACAGAACACCTGGTCCCTGGTTCAACTCCAAGCAGGCTGCCACATTACTCTCCTTTCTGAGTTATAGTTCAACAACATGCAGTAAAGGAACCTTCCTCCATGCTTATGTGTATTATATACTGCTTCAAACGTGAGTTGTGAGTTATAGTTCAATAATATGTGTTAGAATTTAGAAAGGTGCCAGCACAATTGTAAAATATCCCCCGACGATTGTTTCATGTGGGGAAATGATGATTATTAATTAAATCAGTATCACTCTCATTCAGTGCAGTTCTGGAGTGAATAATGAGTAATTAGGCAACATATGGAGGTGCTTGGCTTAGGGTAGGACTACACAGACGTTTTCGGCGACAAATCGCATGCTCCAAAAATAAGGATCACGCCGAAAACATGCGTTTAGTTCTACCCTTAGACTACACACCTCACTGGGTGATTAAGTTCTCTTATGCTCATTTGTTTCTCCCCATAGATCACATCATATATTAAATGCACAGCAAATCTCTTGTATCTGTGTATACATGCTAGAGAGGTTTTTCCGCTGTGTGTCTGAAGGGCAACCAGTTTAGCATATCCTCTGTGACCTGCTTATCCACACAGTTCTATCAATGGGTTGCCCAATTAGATATTCCAGACATCTAATGTGGCACTTTATCCTTATATAACAAATGTTTAGGTGCCTTATACTTGTGCTTTGATGACATATTCCTCTGATCAGCACCGCTTGTGAGCAGAAGAGGCACGTGCCTAGGGCGCTGGGGGGTGCCAGGCAAGTGCCTCATATGCAGTCTACCCCATATCTGGCAAGTGTTTCCCCACGTGCCCTCTATAGCGCACATTAGCACACACCTGAAGCTGGGGGCAGAGTTGCTTGTAGTTTTGGGACCCAATCGCTCAGGCGGATTTCGGATGGTGATCAATCTGACTTTCCTTAATAGTTTAAAGGATAAGATACTGTTAAGATAGATGGTGTGAGATCAGCGATATCCATTTTCAAGTTAGACGACTACTCTCAGCGGCAAGATGCCTATCTCCATTTCCACATCTGGTGGGGTCATCAGCATCTGCTTAAAATTGCAGTCAAGGACAGGTCCAGAATAAGTCAGTTTGCAGTCCCTGCTTTCATCCTGTCGTTGTCTCCTTGAATCTTCACCAAAGCCCTGGTGGTAATAGCTTATCTGAGGATTGTTTTGTATCTGGACGATTCGCTAATAAAGCCTACTCTCGTGACCTTCTGCTTTAACTACAGAAATTCAGATCTTTTGGACGCAAGGTCTCACACGTCTTTCTTCACTGAAGATTGTAAATCTAAAGAACCCTGTTTAACCTCTCTCAGCAGAGGCAAGTCGATCAGGAAAGCTATTTGTGCTCTGGAAAACATGACATCTTACTAGAGGCTGTTCTGTGGGCCAGAGCTCACATGAGACCTCTCCATAGGACAATCCTGAGAGTCTGAGATGGTTCACTCTGGACAACCCTATAACAATACCTCAGCATGTGGACAGATTCCAGGGAGTTCCCTGGTTAATCCACTGGCTGGTCCTTTCCACGAATGCCAGCAGGCAGGGTTAGAAAGAAGCTCTGGAGTAGGGTATCTGGCAAGGTACTTGGTCACAGCAAGAGGCAGCACTCTCCTCCAATCACCAGGAGCACAATTTGTAGAGCCCTCAGAGCAATGGCTCACCAGATGAAGGGAGCAACAAGGAAAGTCCAGTCTGACAACACCACAGATGTCTCATATAAACAGGCGAGGGGGTACTCGCAGCATTACAATGGCAGATGAATCAATTATGCGTGGGGCAGAATATCATCTGCAGGCACTGCAAGCGGTGTACATCAAGGCTTTGTCAACCTCAGCGCAGATTCGAAAACAAGTCCTGCCAGGAGAATAGTCTCTGTCAGTCAGAGTTTCTCCACTTGACGCAGACTTTCGGCATTCCATCATTAGATCTGATGGCAACAAGGGAGAAGGCCAAGGTGGTGGTAACCAGGGGGGTTACAAAAGATCAGGCTGGACAGAGCCAGGGTCATCATGATAGTGTCTTACTGGCCCAGAGGAGCATGCATTCTTGCCTAACATACGTGGAAAAGAAAGGGTCAATACATTTAGGGCCCAGCAGGACTCTTCTTCATCAGGGTCCCATTTATTACCCAGATCTCAGCACACTTGCCCTTTCAGCCTGGATCCTGAATGGCAGTTATTGACTCAACAAGTGTTATCACCAGAAGTAATAGACATCAGGGACTTCAAAAAGTTATCCTAGAATCTGAAGATGATTTTCCTTGGGGTGATTTTGATCCATTGACCATTTTTCAGCTACCTTCCACAAAAATTGCAATTTTTGACTGACTTAAACCCGCTACTCTTAGAGTTCAGGCAGCAGCTCTTGGAGCAATGAGAGGGTTTTATCTAGGTGAAAACAGATTGGTCAGACGCTTCATTAAATCAACTAACAGGCCTAAGCTGGCCAATGATGTAAAGATTTTTAAAGATCCAATCGTTATTGTGAGACCACGATTATCTCGAAATGATCGTTTAAATGAACGATGTGTCCATCAACTAAAGAGACCATTTCATGCGATATTGCCAGCAAAACTAAAGGGTAGCTGCCTGCTTGGCCCTGCAGACATAGATAGATTGCACTGGAACCGATAAAGATTTTTTAACCTGGCCGATCAATTTTCTGACAGATGTCGGATGAAAAACCGTAAGATGTACGATCGTTCGAATCACACTAACTTCATGATTAACTTCGCTAAAATCGGTCATTCGGCAAAGAAAAATCTTTGCATCTATGGGGAACTTTAGACTTACAGTAAAAGATATCAGTCCTCCTTGGGATCTGAACTTACTCTTTACATCCTTGTTGGAAGATCCTTTTGAATCACTTACAGCTAATTCTAATTAAGCTGATTACTCTCAAAACAGTTATGTTGGTGGAACTCACTTCAACAAAGAGAGTGGGTAAATTGCAAAGCCTATCTATTGAAGACCCTTATCTTCAGTTCTTTCCGGATAAGAGAGTTGCTAAAGTTTCCTACTTCTTTTACGCCTGTCCAAGCGTTTATCCAAACCTACATTTTCAAGATGGCTTAAGCAGACAGTCACTTGTTTATGAGCTTGCCAGGAAGTTTCCCATTACAATCACTGCTCATTCAACATCATGGGCAGAGTGCCAACTTGGTCGTCCTGGTATACATTCACAAGGCAAAATGGACTTGATGTGATGTCTTCAAGGGAGGCTGCTTTCGGTGAGAAAGTGTTACAAACAGGTTTATAAGGCCCTCCCTATATCTCTTTTCAATATCGCTTGTAGTGTGCATTGATCTTGTTAATAAACACTGAGGAATGTGGGGGAGGGAAGGCGCATTTAAATGTTTTTTTCCTGTCCTTGGAGGAGGGGCTCTCTCTTTTGTAGTGTGCTGCCTGAGGGGACCTAAAAGAACTGCAATTTCCAGGTAAGAAATTCTAGCTTTCTCCACTATGAACTTACCTTTTCTATATAGTGCTGAGGGTAGAGTGTAACATAGTATTTATTATAAAGTTGCAACTGGTTATTAGCAGTGGAAACAAATTAGCCTGTACTGTACACACAAAGTCCCAGATTCAATTTCAAAGAATCCATAAAGAGTGAGAGCGGGTGTTGAGGGAAGGGGGTGATACCTTATAACCAGTCATGACCCCTGTGACAGCCTCAGCACTCCCTGTTCCCTGTCTTTAAACAAGAGTGAATTCTGTAAAATAAATTCCACTGATCTGCATACATTAAGCTGCTTTTGCAGGCAGACTCAAATCCCAATTTAAGGAATCTGGTTGTAGGACTGGCTGCTGTTGTTCAGTAATAATGGAGGCAGGGCCGGATTTCACTCTGTGGTGCCCCAAGGCCTCATGGTTCCAGCGCCTGCTGTCCGCACGCAACCCACCTTCATAGGGATGGGGAACTATGCGTTCCGAATGCATTTTAAGATGCTGCTGGGTGGCATGCTGCCACTAAAATTCTCCCACCCTAGGCCCGGGCCTTTATGGTCTCTCCACAAATCTGGGCCTGAATGGAGGGTAGAGGATTTTAGCTCTAGACCAGTGATGTGCTAGTCTGTAAAAACTCAACCCGCACCCGACCCTAACCTGCAAAACCTTAACCCTACCAGACCCTAACTTGAAAAATGTTGCCATTGTAGGATCCATGCCCAACCCATACCCTAATCTTCTCACTCTGTACGCTACGCTCAACCACCCATTCTCACTATCTTCTACAGAGGGTCTATTGAAAGCATTTTATGCAGCTGCATCACTACCTGGTATGGAAACTGCTCTGTGTCAGATCGCAAGATCCTGCAGCGGGTGGTGAGGACAGCGGAAAATATCATTGGGGTCTCACTTCCTGCCATTATGGATATTTACCACACCCGCTGTCTAAAGAAGGCTACCAGCATTGTCAGGGATAGCACCCACCCTGCACATGATCTCTTTACCCTCCTGCCATCCTGTAAAAGATACCGCAGTATTCGAGCGCTGACTTCCAGAATGCGAAAGTCTATTTCCACAAGCCATCAGGTATCTAAACTCCCAAGGACTGAACTGAATATATTCATAAGGAACTGAAATGTCCACTTTGCCTAGCATGAATGTGTACTAGAGTTGTTGTATAGCACCGGGGGGTTCTGGAGGAACGCCATTTAGTTTCTACTATGTACTGTATTTACTGTATATGGCTGAAATGACAAATTCCACTTGACTTGACTACTTCTGTGCTGAACTCTTGTTTCCAAGACTGGGAATCTTCGGGACCAGAGGAGGAGTGTATTTCCCCAGTCTGACCCGCACTCAACCCCTACCTGCAATGGTTGGACAAATTTCAGCCCGAACCCGCCAAACCCGTGGTTAACCAATGAGTCACTGTGGGTTTCTGGTCACCCCTCACATCACTACTCCAGACCCCCTCTCCCTGACTTATTCCTCTGCTCTGCATTATTACTGCTGCTGCAGCCAGACCCATGCCAGACTTTAGTTCAAAGCCAGACTGAATAGGTTGGTGTTTGAAGATATTCAATTACTTAATATAGGGTCTATGCAGATGCCTCCTAAACTACTGCAACCATGTTTCTGCTCCCCTATATGTGTTCCCTGACCCATCAGTAAGATTGCCATTACAACTCTCCACACCCTTTTGGCGCGATTCAGTAAGTAGTGGGTGCAGGTGACACTCATTCTGAAAAAAGGTGGCAACCATAGCAACAGACCATGCCCCCAGACTTAATAGGCCCCACCACACAATCCCCTCATAACAGGGGCAATCCTTTTAACCCCCTCTGCCACCTGAGGCAACTTTTCTGCCGCCCTCCCCTTCTCCCTCAACTCCCCTCATTTGCACAGCTCCC
This sequence comes from Xenopus laevis, assembly GCF_017654675.1. NCBI lineage: Eukaryota > Metazoa > Chordata > Amphibia > Anura > Pipidae > Xenopus > Xenopus laevis. Next base: position 58,087,750 of record NC_054379.1, on the reverse strand, counting down.
CTACCCTATAAATCAGTTTGGAAGGTTGATGGCTCTGTTTCAAATCATGAAGAGAACCCAGCAGGGACATCTAAATGAACTGTTTATAGACAATGTGGTGCTACTGTGATCTACAGGTCCCCATTAAATCCTTAGAATAGCCCAAGATTGTGCCCCCAGCTCTGTGCAATTCTACCTGTTTTATGAGGTAATTTGTGTGCATTTTAGGCCTTTTCAGTGGTATGGTTAACTTAGTTTGACCAAAATACAAAGTGCTGGGACACATTGGGGTGACTCCTGAAGAATCCTTAAGAGATTATATGCTTTGGGCTACCCATACCCTACACACAACTGGAATTCAAAATATAAAAAGATGAGTTTTGTTTATGTAGAAACTACTTTGCTATTAAAATCTACACATGGGCTATAGTGAGACAACGGTTTTTACGGGCCAAATTAACTTGAACCATATCATAATTCAGTTTTTAGGTTTTACCAGCAAAATATAATTTACTAATTACCATACTTGCAATTTTTATTAGAGAATTCACGGAGATCCAACTCCAATATAGGAAAGTAACAATATACAAAAGAGAAAGGAAAAACCTCAATACCTATGATACAACAGTTTTTCATGTAGTACATATCAATAGTTCACATTTCCAATAATAAAGGAAATACTTTGATATTACTGAGACTCCTATGCAGCGGTCCATTTACACAGTTGACTTTGAGCATTGCGGCCATGCATTTTAAGGGGTACAAACATATATGTTCATGGACCATACACATTATGTCCAGAATGAAAATGAGCCCAACTTGTAATTCACTGATAAAAATTTGGAACTGTTTTGCAACATAGTTTATATAGTCTTGCAGCAGTCACAATTATGCCAGAATTCTGAAAAAAAGACAAAGATGGCAAATGATTACTATTTTACACTTTGAACGAGACCTACTACATGTCAGGGCAACGGTACATAGTGATTTTGAATGTTGTGTCTATTTTGCAGCTCCATGGGCAAACAAAACCACTCCCCTTTCAATTGTATGGAAATTGTGGGTACACTTTGTTGCCACTTGGAAATGCTAACCACATTTGTGTGATAATCGCCTGACAAGCAAGTTTTGAATTGCCCCATGTGCAACTGCCCTTACTACAAAAAATGTTTTCTTTTTTCTTTCAGTTAAAAGTAGTTTCCTTTTAGGTTCCTTATTATTTTGTAAGCAGTAATTCTGCCAATTCATTCAGCAATACTAAAGTACTTAAAACTCCAGTTCCTAATATGTCCATTGTTCATGTGGACAATTTTAGAGCTGATTTAATGTTGACATTGCATTGTTTTCTCTTGAAAACAATGTAAAAAGCATATGGAATGAAAGTACTTTGATCAATCTGTGAGAAATCCTGAAGGGCCGGTCAGTTTCAGAGCTAAATTTAAAAAAGTATTTTGTTCATTAGAAAGATTGCAGATATAGGTAGCTAGTGATCTGCCAACAGTTGACCAGTGGATCTCAACTAGGAGTTTCTCAGCTGCTTATAGGGGACTATCTGGGGCCCCTGTCAAGACTGCAAACTGTATAAAATATAATTTTTTTAGTGCCCTTGTTATTATAGCCCTCCATTTACTGGTTTGGTAATAATATGAGTGCTGCACAAATTGCTCCATAATGCAACAGGAGAGCACAGCTGCCTATTTGGTAGATTCCTTCAGGGCCCAGGTTTGTGCTGAATACCTGCAAAGCAGTTGAGACTTGGCTGAAATGTACTTCATGTCTCAACCATGCAAGTGGTCCTTTAGCAGCAGTGGGGTAGGATACAGACATAAGATTGACAGGGGAAAAAATTAAAATATACTTGTCCCCATATAAAATGACCAATAAATGATGTCACTTGCAGGCTATGTGACATCACTTGTGGGCTATGCGAGGCGTACTACAGGGGGCGTGTCTGGTGGAATTGTATAGGAACAAGAGATCCGGTGTGTATGGGTCAGGGGCAGGTTTAAAAAAACAGACCCATGCAGGTATCATATGGAATTAGTCCTGATTGAACTGCCATCTAGGGGGCACAAAACAGTGCCTTTAAGGCTATATTTATCAGTTACATTTGAACAATGAACTTCAAACATTCTTGGTCTCAAACCAAGAAAAGGTTTCAGGACTGGTGTGCCCGTTGACACTGGGTTACAGCTTTATAAAATAAAAGAGTAAAGCTTAAAAACTACAGCAAGAGAGTGGGAGGATATACAACAAAAAGGAAATAAAATAAAGAAATGCTTACTTAACCCTTTAAATGCCACAGATCGTAGAATCTACGTTCTGTGGCAAAGGTACTTGAAATGCCACAGAACGTAGATTCTACGTTCTGCAGCACTTCCGGGTTCAGAAGCGGAGGAGCGGCTGTTAGAGCCGCTCGCTCCGTTCCTGCTCGATCCCCTGCCCCTAGGCAACGAGCAGAGCAGGGGATCGAGTGGCCCCTGGGGCGCGATCGCCCAGGGGCCCAAAAACAGCAGCAGGCACGTGTTACTTACGTGTCCTGCTGCTGCAGCCTGCACCGGATCGACGATCTCCGCCCCCACAGCACACAGACAGGAACCACGAGGCAGATGTCTTCCAGGGAGTCTTCCTGATCGCCTGCAACAGTCTCCAGCGATTTTTTCAGGTTAGTGCAACAATTACACACACAAACACACCAACACACACTTATTACAGTAATACACACTTAGATTCACACTTACACACACTTACACATACATTTTTGGGGATTGGGGGGGTCACTTACACTCACTGCACTTACACACATGTGCACACGCACACACGCACACATAACATGTAATTTACCATTTGTACACACGCACACGCACATACATGGCATTGTGGCTTTTTTTTTTTTTTTCTTATCGCATCGTCTCTTTTTTTGGCTGAAAAAAATGTTTTATTGCCATTACGAATAGCGTATTCGCTAACCGTACTGTGCAATATCTTTTTTATGTTATTTCGGTGATTATATTGCAATTTTGGGTATTTTGGTGCATTTTTAGCCATTTTATTGAATTTTTAGCCATTTTATTGCATTTTCAGCTCTGCGTATGTTGTGTTCACTTGTTTCTAGCCGTATAACCTGTTTGGCCCAGCTAAAATATTCAAACTGTGATTCTGACGGCCGATAACACTAGTCTGGAAAAAAAACATTGATTTTTGTGGTTTTATTGGATTTTTTTGCATTTCACTCTTTACTGCCTTATTTTGTTTTGCCTTGTAAATTTTATCTACTTTATATCCATTTGGGGGTCTCTGTGCGCCACATAGTTTGGTATATCTATGCATATTGGGCATCAAAGTGTTCAGTAGACCCCTGGCGTTCATATTTAGGATGTTTTATGCTGATACGTTACGAAATGTGGGGCATATAATGGGGTAAAATTCAAGCTTTGTGACGATTTTCAGAAATTTGATAAAAACCGTTATGTTCAGCATTGCTTTGCAGTTTGGCAGTTTGCAGTAGAAACACTTATTTACCCATATTGGATTCGTCAGAATGTGTACTTTCTGAAAATATATGGTTTTCTGGGGTCTCTGTACTGTTAGGGGGGTCTAATGTCGCATAATACACACACCAGGTGCTCATATTGCAGCAGCCAGCGCGTCAGCCGTGAAAATGTATATACACTATTGTCATTTGGGGGTCTCTGTACACCACATAGTTTGGTATATCTATGCATACTGGGCATCAAAGTGTTCAGTAGACCCCTGGCGTTCATATTTAGGATGTTTTATGCTGATACGTTAAGAAATGTGGGGCATATAATGGGGTAAAATTCAAGCTTTGTGACGATTTTCAGAAATTTGATAAAAACCGTTATTTTCAGCATTGCTTTGCAGTTTGGCAGTTTGCAGTAGAAACACTTATTTACCCATATTGGATTCGTCAGAATGTGTACTTTCTGAAAATATATGGTTTTCTGGGGTCTCTGTACTGTTAGGGGGGTCTAATGTCGCATAATACACACACCAGGTGCTCATATTGCAGCAGCCAGCGCGTCAGCCGTGAAAATGTATATACACTATTGTCATTTGGGGGTCTCTGTACACCACATAGTTTGGTATATCTATGCATACTGGGCATCAAAGTGTTCAGTAGACCCCTGGCGTTCATATTTAGGATGTTTTATGCTGATACGTTAAGAAATGTGGGGCATATAATGGGGTAAAATTCAAGCTTTGTGACGATTTTCAGAAATTTGATAAAAACCGTTATGTTCAGCATTGCTTTGCAGTTTGGCAGTTTGCAGTAGAAACACTTATTTACCCATATTGGATTCTTCAGAATGTGTACTTTCTGAAAATATATGGTTTTCTGGGGTCTCTGTACTGTTAGGGGGGTCTAATGTCGCATAATACACACACCAGGTGCTCATATTGCAGCAGCCAGCGCGTCAGCCGTGAAAATATATATACACTATTGTCATTTGGGGGTCTCTGTGCGCCACATAGTTTGGTATATCTATGCATATTGGGCATCAAAGTGTTCAGTAGACCCCTGGCGTTCATATTTAGGATGTTTTATGCTGATACGTTACGAAATGTGGGGCATATAATGGGGTAAAATTCAAGCTTTGTGACGATTTTCAGAAATTTGATAAAAACCGTTATTTTCAGCATTGCTTTGCAGTTTGGCAGTTTGCAGTAGAAACACTTATTTACCCATATTGGATTCGTCAGAATGTGTACTTTCTGAAAATATATGGTTTTCTGGGGTCTCTGTACTGTTAGGGGGGTCTAATGTCGCATAATACACACACCAGGTGCTCATATTGCAGCAGCCAGCGTCAGCCGTGAAAATGTATATACACTATTGTCATTTGGGGGTCTCTGTACACCACATAGTTTGGTATATCTATGCATACTGGGCATCAAAGTGTTCAGTAGACCCCTGGCGTTCATATTTAGGATGTTTTATGCTGATACGTTACGAAATGTGTGGCATATAATGGGGTAGAATTCAAGCTTTGTGACGATTTTCAGAAATTTGATAAAAACCGTTATGTTCAGCATTGCTTTGCAGTTTGGCAGTTTGCAGTAGAAACACTTATTTACCCATATTGGATTCGTCAGAATGTGTACTTTCTGAAAATATATGGTTTTCTGGGGTCTCTGTACTGTTAGGGGGGTCTAATGTCGCATAATACACACTCCAGGTGCTCATATTGCAGCAGCCAGAGCGTCAGCCGTGAAAATGTATATACACTATTGTCATTTGGGGGTCTCTGTGCGCCACATAGTTTGGTATATCTATGCATATTGGGCATCAAAGTGTTCAGTAGACCCCTGGCGTTCATATTTAGGATGTTTTATGCTGATAAGTTATGAAATGTGGGGCATATAATGGGGTAAAATTCAAGCTTTGTGACGATTTTCAGAAATTTGATAAAAACCGTTATGTTCAGCATTGCTTTGCTGTTTGCCAGTTTGCAGTAGAAACACTTATTTACCCATATTGGATTCGTCAGAATGTGTACTTTCTGAAAATATATGGTTTTCTGGGGTCTCTGTACTGTTAGGGGGGTCTAATGTCGCATAATACGCACACCAGGTGCTCATATTGCAGCAGCCAGCGCGTCAGCCATGAAAATGTATATACACTATTGTCATTTGGGGGTCTCTGTGCGCCACATAGTTTGGTATATCTATGCATACTGGGCATCAAAGTGTTCAGTAGACCCCTGGCGTTCATATTTAGGATGTTTTATGCTGATACGTTACGAAATGTGTGGCATATAATGGGGTAGAATTCAAGCTTTGTGACGATTTTCAGAAATTTGATAAAAACCGTTATGTTCAGCATTGCTTTGCAGTTTGGCAGTTTGCAGTAGAAACACTTATTTACCCATATTGGATTCGTCAGAATGTGTACTTTCTGAAAATATATGGTTTTCTGGGGTCTCTGTACTGTTAGGGGGGTCTAATGTCGCATAATACACACTCCAGGTGCTCATATTGCAGCAGCCAGAGCGTCAGCCGTGAAAATGTCTATACATATTGTCATTTGGGGGTCTCTGTGCGCCACATAGTTTGGTATATCTATGCACATTGGGCATCAAACTGTTTAGTAGACCCATATGTTTATATTTAGGATGCTTTATGCTGGTAATGATACATGGACAATACGATGCTGGAAAGTTGAAGCTTTGAGGCAATTTCCAGATATTTCACCAAAACCGCCAAATTTGGCAAAGCCTTGCGACTCTGTAGAATGTGTACTTTCCAAAAATATATGGGGTTGGGGGGTAAACATCTATTTCTGTGTTTTTACCCCACAAAAATGCAGTGAATGTGTTAATTTTTCATTAGCTGAAGTTACCCACCGGACAATTTGTATGTGCTAACTTCATTTTGGGGCCTCTAAATGCCATATACTTTGGTAAACTTATGAACGATGGCCACCAAAATGTTCTGAGGAACCCTGGCAATCATATTTAGGGTGCTTTTTCTTAGTACGTAATGACACATGGGTGATATGGTGCTGGGAAGTTGAAGCTTTGAGGCAATTTTCAGATATTTCACCAAAACCGACAACTTTGGGAAAGCCTTGCGACTCAGTAGTTTGGAGCAATAAGGCATGGGTACCCATTTTAGATTCGGTAGAATGTGTACTTTCCAAAAATGTATGGGTTTGGGGGGTAAACATATATTTCTGTGTTTTTACCCCACAAAAATGCAGTCAATGTGTTGATTTTTCATTAGCTGAAGTTACCCACGGGACTGTTTGTATGCGCTAACTTCATTTTGGGGCCTCTAAATGCCAGATACTTTGGTAAACCTATGAACAATGGCCACCAAACTGTTCGGAGTAACCCTGGCAATCATATTTAGGGTGCTTTTTCTTAGTACGTAATGACACATGGGTGATATGGTGCTGGGAAGTTGAAGCTTTGAGGCAATTTTCAGATATTTCACCAAAACCGACAACTTTGGGAAAGCCTTGCGACTCAGTAGTTTGGAGCAATAAGGCATGGGTACCCATTTTAGATTCGGTAGAATGTGTACTTTCCAAAAATGTATGGGTTTGGGGGGTAAACATATATTTCTGTGTTTTTACCCCACAAAAATGCAGTCAATGTGTTGATTTTTCATTAGCTGAAGTTACCCACGGGACTGTTTGTATGCGCTAACTTCATTTTGGGGCCTCTAAATGCCAGATACTTTGGTAAACCTATGAACAATGGCCACCAAACTGTTCGGAGGAACCCTGGCAATCATATTTAGGGTGCTTTTTCTTAGTACGTAATGACACATGGGTGATATGGTGCTGGGAAGTTGAAGCTTTGAGGCAATTTTCAGATATTTCACCAAAACCGACAACTTTGGGAAAGCCTTGCGACTCAGTAGTTTGGAGCAGAAAGGCATGGGTACCCATTTTAGATTCAGTAGAATGTGTACTTTCCAAAAATATATGGGTTTGGGGGGTAAACATATATTTCTGTGTTTTTACCCCACAAAAATGCAGTCAATGTGTTGATTTTTCATTAGCTGAAGTTACCCACGGGACTGTTTGTATGCGCTAACTTCATTTTGGGGCCTCTAAATGCCAGATACTTTGGTAAACCTATGAACAATGGCCACCAAACTGTTCGGAGTAACCCTGGCAATCATATTTAGGGTGCTTTTTCTTAGTACGTAATGACACATGGGTGATATGGTGCTGGGAAGTTGAAGCTTTGAGGCAATTTTCAGATATTTCACCAAAACCGACAACTTTGGGAAAGCCTTGCGACTCAGTAGTTTGGAGCAATAAGGCATGGGTACCCATTTTAGATTCGGTAGAATGTGTACTTTCCAAAAATGTATGGGTTTGGGGGGTAAACATATATTTCTGTGTTTTTACCCCACAAAAATGCAGTCAATGTGTTGATTTTTCATTAGCTGAAGTTACCCACGGGACTGTTTGTATGCGCTAACTTCATTTTGGGGACTCTAAATGCCAGATACTTTGGTAAACTTATGAACAATGGCCACCAAAATGTTCAGAGGAACCCTGGCAATCATATTTAGGGTGCTTTTTCTTAGTACGTAATGACACATGGGTGATATGGTGCTGGGAAGTTGAAGCTTTGAGGCAATTTTCAGATATTTCACCAAAACCGACAACTTTGGGAAAGCCTTGCGACTCAGTAGTTTGGAGCAGAAAGGCATGGGTACCCATTTTAGATTCAGTAGAATGTGTACTTTCCAAAAATGTATGGGTTTGGGGGGTAAACATATATTTCTGTGTTTTTACCCCACAAAAATGCAGTCAATGTGTTGATTTTTCATTAGATGAAGTTACCCACAGGACTATTTGTATGCACTAACTTCATTTTGAGGCCTCTAAATGCCAGATACTTTGATAAACCTATGAACAATGGCCACCAAACTGTTTGGAGGAACCCTGGCAATCATATTTAGGGTGCTTTTTCTTGGTGCGTAACGATACATGGGTGATATGGTGCTGGGAAGTTGAAGCTTTGAGGCAATTTTCAGATATTTCACCAAAACCGACAATTGTGGGAAAGCCTTACGACTCAGTAGTTTGGAGCAGAAAGGCATGGGTACCCATTTTAGATTCGGTAGAATGTGTACTTTCCAAAAATATATGGGTTTTGGGGGGTAAACATATATTTCTGTGTTTTTACCCCACAAAAATGCAGTCAATGTGTTGATCTTTCATTAGCTGAAGTTACCCACGGGACTGTTTGTATGCGCTAACTTCATTTTGGGGCCTCTAAATGCCAGATACTTTGGTAAACTTATGAACAATGACCACCAAAATGTTCAGAGGAACCCTGGCAATCATATTTAGGGTGCTTTTTCTTAGTACGTAATGATACATGGGTGATATGGTGCTGGGAAGTTGAAGGTTTGAGGAAATTTTCAGATATTTCACCAAAACCGACAATTTTGGGAAAGCCTTACGACTCAGTAGTTTGGAGCAGAAAGGCATGGGTACCCATTTTAGATTCAGTAGAATGTGTACTTTCCAAAAATATATGGGTTTGGGGGGTAAACATATAATTCTGTGTTTTTACCCCACAAAAAATGCAGTCAATGTGTTGATTTCTCAGTAGCTGAAGTAAAGTCCTGAACAATTTGGATGTGCTAACTACATATTGGTGTCTCTAAATGCCAGATACTTTGGTAAACCTATGCATAATGGGTATCAAATTGTTCAGTGGACCCCTGGCAATCATATTTCAGGTGCTTTTTCTTGGAACCTAATATAGTTTGGGATATGCGGAGCAGCAAAATAAAACCTTTGAAATGATTTTTCAGAATTTTGAATTTTTTGTTGAAAAACCGCTATGTTCAGACAAGCTTTTATGTTTGGTAGTTGGGAGTAGAGAGACATAGTTACCCATTTTGTAATCGGCAGAATGTGTACTTTTCAAAAATGTATGGTTTTCTGGGGTAAACCTACGGTTTCAGGATTTTTTGCCTTGGAATCTAAAGCATGCCGTTTTCTGCCTTAGTGCTTTCAAAATTTGGTAATAGACTGCCGGGAGTTTTTGCTGTACAGAAATCCTAAATCTCCCTAAAACTATACATATCTGGTATTGGCACGTTCGAGAGACATAAGGCTTTCCAAATCAGTTGGATTTTCATCCGTAAAATGAAATATTTTTCTGGTATAAATTGATATACGATGAAAAATGGTAATTTTTCATTTTTTTTTGGTATTTAGCACTATAAATTTTTTTGCACAGGTGTAAATACATGAAAACTCAGGCAGATTTAGAAAGCTCAGTTTCTACCGAAAAAAACAATGTATAGTTTTCCTAGGTAAACTATAGGTTTCCCCTCAGAAAATGCCCCTAAAGTGAGAGAGCACAAAATGTTTCAAAAACGGCTGGCATTTCGCGTAACCAAAATGTGAAATTCTGCTGGCACTTAAAAGGTTAAAAAACAAAAGCAGTATTTTAACAGCATATTCATATATAAAGCAACAGGACACATTTGTGAGATTGTACCCATTACAAATGTTAACACTGAAGGACACTGTCATGTGACCTCTTACTGTGATTCTTGGATCGGTGCGTGTGGTTGCTATGGATATCGGATGCTCCTGACATTCATAGCTAATTCACAATAAACAACTAGAAACATTCAAACCCATATGAATGAAATAACAGGGATGATAAAAACAAACTGACAAAAATATCTTGTAAAGTACAAAGAGAAACAATGGCACAATAAGGGTTTCACAAGTGCAGAACTTTCAATAAGATTTAGAAGCATTTTCAAACAAACAATAGAAGCCTTGTAAAGAAATATTATTATTATACCATTTTATTAAAATGCCCATTGTGGGAATACAAGGAAAAATTTAAAAAAGATTTTATATTTACTTACATATAAATTGACATCCAAAATACTATGCTTCCCCATTACTGAGCACAATGGCTATATTATAACACAATGATTGTTACACAAAAAGGTGATGTTTTACTCTGTTTAAAACTTTTTACCCGTATAAACATTCAGAATTATTATATATGACCATAACAATACAAATTGTTCTAAAAAGACAAAAAGAAATGCATTTCCAATCTTGGCAATGAATTTATTAGAAGTCCATGGTGACTGTCATCAGAACCACAGTTATGGGTTTTATTTGTATAACTTTTATTTAGTGTAAATATATTCCTAATGCAAAAAGTTGTTTATATACTGTCCCTGTTTCTTTTGAAAGTATATCAAAATGACACAATGGGGCTAATTTATCAACACTGGGCAAATTTGCCCATGGGCTGTTACCTATAGCAACCAATCAGTGATTAGCTTTTTAAAGCCAGCAGCAAGAAAAATAATAAATGCAGCAATCTGATTGGTTGCTATAGGTAACAGCCCATGGGCAAATTTGCCCAGTGTTGATAAATGAGCCCCAATGTTTCATATATCTGAAGGGCCCTGACCAAAAGTTGAATCTCAAAGGAGGATCAACATAAAAAAATTCAGCGTACAGCGTATCTTAACATGCACACAAATATGACGCCCATAAACGAATTTTTGGCGAAAGAAACTAGTCAAATTCGCCCATCCCTAGTAGTCTTTAATATTAAAAGGCATAGAATTTCAACTAATTTACCAAGTGCAATGTAGTAAAAACATGAATGGATTTAAGACAAACATTAATTAGTCTCTACTTTTTTTTGGCTTCCTTTACTCAGTAAGCCTCAGTTACAGATGCAAGCTCAAGGGCAAATAACAAAAATAGGCACAAAACTGAGCACACAGTGACAATTTATAAACAGCACATGAACCATATATGCTTTTAACAGTTGCATGTACTTGTGGGTTTGCAAAGTTCCCATCCAGTCTGCTCTAATGAATAGTTTGCAAGTGCATGCACTGATGGCTAGAGGACCCTGGAATTACTGGCAGCCTGGATATGGTGGTAGTTCCAGGGTTTCAATTGTGGGTTGAAGCAATAGCTGGCAGTCTCTTGCACTAAGGAAATCAGACTTTAATGCCTTTATTAATTCTGCACACTGGATGTCATTCTAACACACATACATGGACAATGGGGTTCATCACAACTTGCAAGTGGTTTGGCAAACAGATGCTACTTTTGGAAGATGGATGGCATGTGCCATCAATTAAGTTGGAATTCTGGGAAAATGCTGCATTGCATATAAAAAAAAACATGGTAAATTGTATCTGAAAATGCACTTTACCATGCACTTCATTTGAATTTATTTGAAAATTGTTTACCTTAAAGACCCTAGCCTGTGTGTTTTTCTAAGTTTAGTTTGTCTAATGACTGGGAGTAAGGAGTTTACATAATACCTTGCCCATAAGTGTTCTATTTTTGGTACATCCTTGTAAAATAAATATTGCCCTGGAGCCTGGATTCAAGATCAACACACAATACTAAAGTATGAAAACATTGCATTGTTTTAGAAGGATATCAACCTAGCACCAAAAGCTTAAGTGTAGAATAAAGTCTAATCATAGATAGAAATCTGGTCAACACAAGCCATGAATTTTGCTTATTTAGATGAAATAACATTTTTTGGAAAAAAAATACCATTCCTTCCTGTATATTTAGATTTTTTCCTGATTAATAACATTGTGGTCAAGCATAATTTTTACTGGTCAGGCCGGTAAAATACTGGACGGTGGAAACCCTAGGAATAGCAGACCACCATTATGCTGGGGTTTTGGGAAGAAATATATTATTGAGAAAAAACTCAGCTAATTGAGCTAATTTTTGTTCTCTTTGCATTCCTTTAGTAAAATCTGGTTACATTTTTGTAATCTTGATGCTCTAGATAAGATATTTTGCATTAAAGTTCGGTAACATTCTTGGCTTTTCTCTCTATAAATTGCTGGAAAGCGGCTTGCACAGAAAGTGTTAAAGGAGAACAGATTTTATAGAGAAATGAGCATTAGTATGTAATTTAACAATGTAGGGATCGCAGTCTTTTCCCCAGCTAAAGAAATCACTAAGCAACTGCCCCCGCCTCGTTTAAGTAACAGAACAATTTTAACAGAAGCGAACAGTGCAATTGGTTTCTGTAAAAACAGTTTTATTACGGGGAGAACACTGGATCAAAAGAACACTATGAACTGAGCAGTGTCCTCTTTACTGAATATGTATTTTTGTATGCAATTAGTAAATACCCTTTTGTTGTATAGTTCTACAGCATATGTTTCTGTATAGTACTTAAGTACTTGTGTTATAGTACTTAAAAATTTTATAAAACCATGAACTGCACATTAGTTTTCATGCAAGTGTTTAATTAAATTTGCAATCACTGACATTACAAGATATGACATTAAAATAAACATGCACATTTACCCTTGGATTCTAAAATGAATCATTTATGAGTTAAAATTTAATAGCGAGGGAACATTGGGTCAATATTCTCAGCCCAAGCCATTAGTCCACCTTGAACATCTTTCGCTATGAACAAATCTTCCTTTCCAAATAAATCTTGCAGTATTTTCACAGCTATCTGGGAATCATTTCCCAGTTTGCAAATTGTTATCACTGGAATATAAAATGATAAAATAAAAGCCAGTTTCATTACAGTTTTCTCATTGCAATATTAAAGCTTCCTGGAGTTACTGAACAGTTATACAATCCCAGCAAACCTTCGGTATTGTGGAACTTACATGATACCATATTAAAAAGTAACAGGCAGTGATGTCTGGAAGGGAGGAGGATGAAGTAGATGATGCAAAGTCCATTTCCCTCCACAGCAATAATATACTGATTTATACATTGCCATATTTATACAATTAGGGGCCTATTTACCAACGATATTTCAATTTTTTCCATGACTCTCTAAAAATGTGTGGTTTTCTCATTATTTTAAAATACTCTAAAAATGCAGGATTTATGAATTGTAAAAACAATGAAAACCACCAATACAACACTTCACCAGCTAAAAGTTGTGAGGTCCTATAGAAGTCAATGGGAGTTGCACTGATCCTATTGGACTGTTTTCATATTTTTAGCACATTGCTCAGCGTAGTTTTCCATATGTACATTTTTAATTCAGATTTTTAAATAAATCTCATGACATTTGTAGTTTTAGAGTCTGTGGGGATCATTTATAAACACTGGGCAAATTTGCCCATGGGCAGTAACCCATGGCAACCAATCAAATTGCTGCATTCATTGTTCTACTTGCAGTTGGCTTTAAAAAGCTAAGCACGGATTGGTTGCTATGGGTAACTGCCCATGGGCAAATTTGCCCAGTGTTGATAAATGAGCCCCACATGTGAGTTTAGTTGTGGTTTCAAAAACTTCTACAATCCAACCTGTATTGATGAATAGGCCCCCACAAGTTGCTTACACGTGGAGAATGGGGATATAACATATGCTTAAGTTCTTTGGGTTTTCCCATGTGTTTATAAAATAACCAGGATGGGGATATTAAAGTCTGCACAGCAGGGGACACTGGGGCACTAAAAAATACAAAACATGGAGGGCCTTATTGCTAAATCCATTATATATATGTAAACTGCTCCTGCACATTAAAAACAAAAGACAAAAATTGTACTGTTTTCTAAAAACAATACAGCAATACAAAGCAAGATGACTTAAGTGTGCACAATAAATTTGTAATGAATTATAGTACATGTATGGGACCTGTTATCCAGAATGCTTGGGACCTGGGGTTTTCCGGATAACAGATCTTTCCGTAATGTGGATCTTCATACCTCAAGTCTTTTAAAATAAGTTTTAAACTTGAATTAAACCCAGTAGGATTGATTTGCCTCCAATGAGGATTAATTATATCTTAGTTATGGTGAAGTACAATGCAGTGTTTTATGATTACAGAGGAAATAATTATACAAATACGGATTATTTGGATAAAATGGAGTATATGGAGATGTTCTTTCCATAATTTGGAACTTTCTGGATAACGGGTTTCCAGATAACGGATCCTGGACAAATCTGTACAAACCACCCAGCAAAGAAAAAGGCAATAGAAAATGCAGGAAAACAGATGTTGTGGCCAATGTGACCTTATCTGGAATGAATAGCTAAACCAACTAAATTCTAACAAATGTAATTGCAAGCTGTATTACTTATTTCTTACCTGTTTTTTCTGTTCTGTTTCCTGCAGTTATTAATTCAGCGATTTTTGTCCTGAGGAAACTGACCCATTTTTCATTTTTCTCTTCCAGACCTTTTAAAGGTATATCTTAATAACATCATAGAAAAAACAACCTTGTAAAGTGATATGTGAAAATAGGGGAGGCAATGGCAACAATAATACTTTATAATCAACATTTTCTAAAGAGCAAGTTAAAGAGGAACTGCCGAAGATTGAGCAAATTTTATGTACAAACAGTATTTGGCTAACCATGTCAGTGTGTCTAGTTCAAATACATGATATATATACATATATTTATTATATATGCTGTGGCGCTGTGCTGATATCAAAACAAAGTTTATCCCATCTGTATTTTGGATACATTGTAGTTGCCTATTTATTATGGTACACCATACCTCTAGTAAACAATGATTAGAAGGTGAAATTCCTTTACACTTTGGAATTTTGGAATATGAATAAAAATGTTTGCTCCACATTGCATAGACCCTTTATGTGGAAATCATGAGGACCCTATATTTGGAAATCTCCTAGTTCAGTTAATAGATAAGATACCTAAATTATACTAAGCTCGAGGGTATATGCATAATAGCATTAGAGAAATTCAGCATATTACAAAACAATATAAACCGATTGTACATAACTCCAATCAGGTTTCATGCTATGGGTAGGCAACCAGACAGCTTTTTTCCTGGTATAACACCCCATTAACCACCTTCTACCATATGATGTGGTCATACCCTGTCATAACAAGTACTGCTAAAAAGGTTTATAGCATGATGGTGGATAACTTAGGGGTAGATTTATCAAAGTGTGAGATTAAAGCTCAACACAGAAAAACTTGCCCACTTTGTATTCATTCCTGTGGGATTTTGAGAAACACGTTTATGAAATGGTGAACAGCCAATGATAAATTTGCTTCCAATCTTATAGGAATGAATAGAAAGTGAAGTTTTTCTGTGGTAAACACTAATTTTACACTTTGATAAATCTGACCCATAGACTTTCCCAATGCTACACATATATTCCTGTCCCTACTGTTCTATGCGAGGAAAAACAGTGCCATGCATTAGATGGGTCCTCGCCCACTATCTGTTATGGCATGGAAACTATTGGTTAATAAAGCAATTCCATTATTCAAACTTACTTCAGAGGCAAGAGGGACACAAGCATACTTTGACAAAACCTGGACCCTGTGGTGTGAAGCAGAAGTACAATAGCTCACTGTACAACTAAATTGGTAAATCACCTTGTAACTAAAACGCTGCCATGTTCTACTCCTGGAATTGATTCTATTGATGAATTGCTTGTTCTGCACGAGATACCTCTCTATATCACTCTTCAATGTGTAATGTCTTATCGCCTTGTCATGTTATATCTTGTTTACTAAAATCAATAAAAATTTACCTATGCAAAAATAGAAATGCAGTATATTTTATTAGCAGTATATAATATAATATATTTATTTTAACATCTGTTCTATCTCAAGTATTCTGTGGATTTATCTAACAAAGGGCTTAAACTCTTGCAGTAATGTAAAAATCTATTTCAGGATATTGTAGTCTTCACTTTCTGTTAAAAAGACTTCCTAAAAAGATTTACTATCTTTTGGCAAATATTTCCTAGTGGTATTGATATTATAAACACTTACCAATGTAAATCTTTGCCAAGCTTTTTATAATTAACAATTTATTTGTCCAAATTGTTAAAAATTTTCCTAAATTTCAGAAAATTAGAAAATACCTTCAGGCTTCCCCAGTTCATAAACCAGACTCATAACTGGACTTGTGATGTACCAATGTAAGCTCTAAAACTAGGAAAAAAATGTTTCCCCCCCATGAAAAAAAAACAACAAAAAAACATTTAACTTTAATACCTATTGCTTTCAGGCACAAATATAAGCTATTTTTTGTGATCAATTGCTTTTGAACTGATAAAGGGATACGGATAGAATGTGGTAGCCGACAAATATCAACTTCAGGTTGTGGCCGAACATCCATAAGTATATGAGGAACGTGGTCATCCAGAAGTCTTTTATATTCCTAAAAGTGGGAATTTTAAACAACCTTAAGTAATCAACATAAAAATGTTTGAATTTTGTACACATTCTTTTTATTATTGCTTAGGACAGATCATTTTCCACAAAGCTATTACCTAAGTACGAATATGAATTTGTAATATTACAGCTACTCCTATCTACCTATATTTATGTATACATTTAAATGCATATTAACAGCCACCATCCACATTAGGGGGCATATTTATCAAGGGTCAAATTTCGAATTGAAAATACTTCGAAATTCAAATTAAAAAAAAAAACAACTGCCGGGTGATGTTGTGATGGCTGATTCAGTTAATGCCTTTAAGAATGGCTTGGATGATTTTTTGGACAGACATAATATTAAAGGCTATTGTGATACTAAACTCTATAGTTAATATAGGTATGGGTATATAGAATTTTAATTAAAAGTAGGGAGGGGTGTGTGTATGGATGCTGGGTTTTCATTTGGAGGGGTTGAACTTGATGGACTTTGTCTTTTTTCAACCCAATTTAACTATGTAACTATGTAACTATGTAACCGAAATTAAGTCGAAGTTTTTTTTTGGTTGAATAGGTCCGTATTTGGCCGAAATTTGAATAGAAGGAATAGCGAATTCGATTAGAAGTTTTTCCCCAAAAAAACTTAGATTTTTCAAAGTCCACTAATTGGCGGTCTAATTCGAATTTTTAAAGAGAATCGAATTTGGACTTTTCCCTAGTAGAAGTACACAAAAATAGTTCAAAACTAGAATTTTTTTCATTTGAAAAATCACCTCGACCTTTGATAAATCTGCCTCTAGGTGTTGTAGGTGATTTACAAGAGTTGGACAGAACTAGAAGGTTTATTTAAACTACTACTTGAATTAACATTTGAACCACAAAGACATTTATGATGACACATTAGCCATAGTACCTGTATTTACAGTATACAGCAATATGAATGTGTTTAACAGGTTAAGGCGCATTGGGAAAGTTTATGGGCTATTTCTCATGCAGCATCTGTATTTTTCTGAAACCAAGCAGGCCCCAGGTAAAAAACCTGAATGAAGTTTAATCAACTAAACAGTAATTAGCAGGGATTTACAGGAATACATAGAAACACTTTTAAATACAATATTTAAATACAAATAATATGGATTTGAAGCAGTAAATTATTTAGTAAACAGAGATAACAGGGCTTAAAGGACAACTAAAGCCCTGGATAATAATATGCTGAGGCTATTTTGCCACTGGCAGAGAGAGAGAGCAGTGTTGGACTGGCCCATAGGGATACCAGAAAAACTCCCGGTTGGCCCAGGTGTCAGTGGGCCCTCCTGCTTCAAAACATTTGGCATATTTCATGGCCATTACCTATTTCTATGAGAACAAAGAGACTAAATAGCTTGAATAATAGATTACAGCATGTAAAGAAAAGAGACTAGCAGAATAGAGGTTGCGTGAGGAGAGGAATTATAATAGTACTGAGAGTGGGCCCCTGATCTAAGGTATTTTGTGGGCCCCTGGTCTAAGATTTTTGGGAGGGCCCCTGGTGTCCCAGTCCGATACTGAGAGAGAGAAAGCATGTAA
Organism: Xenopus laevis; assembly: GCF_017654675.1. Lineage (NCBI taxonomy): Eukaryota > Metazoa > Chordata > Amphibia > Anura > Pipidae > Xenopus > Xenopus laevis. The sequence goes on along the minus strand of NC_054379.1, from coordinate 58,069,555 downwards.
ATCATGTGTGACCCTCATTTTAGCTTGCTGCTTTACTGAACTCATAACCAAAGGTACAGCTACTCCCAAGGTGAGGGATGAAATATGGCTATGCAAAGCAAAATTTTCCCATTCTACATATGCACATTCAAACCTTATGGTTGGTTATCTGGTTAACAAACCATTCTTTTTCAAAACTACCACAGTTTCTTCAATACATTTTCCAACAGAAATAGGCAATACAACCAATGTACTAGGTACAGAGTGATACATAGCTAATAATTTACATAAATCAATACATTCTGTCATGCTAATTTGTATGTTTGATATGGATGTGATAGAATTCACCAGTATGGATAGAAGTATGCACACCATGTAAATTGCATGCAATATTCTACTAATATTCTTCTTGAGCTGTCTATGTAGCAAATAACAACATGATGAGAAATTTCATTCTCAGATTTCTCTATCTCCATCACAGCTGGCCTTGCAGGCTTTTTGATAACTGTACCTGGGCTGTTTAGGTCTGTTAAAGGAGAACTAAACCGTAAAAATAAATATGGCTAAAATGCAGGGATGCGCCGAATCCACTATTTTGGATTCAGGCAAACCCCGAATCCTTTGGGAAAGATTTGGCCGAATACAGAACCGAATCCTAATTAGCATATGCAAATTAGGGGTGGGAAGGGTAAACATTTTTTACTTCCTTGTTGACAAAAAGTCATGTGATTTCCCTCTCCGCCCCTAATTTGCATATGCAAATTAGGATTCGGTTCGGCTGGGCAGAAGGATTCGGCCGAATCCTGCTGAAAAAGGCTGATTCCTGGCTGAATCCCGAACCGAATCCTGGATTCGGTACATCCCTACTATAATGCCATATTTTTATACTCAATTGCACCAGCCTAAAGTTTCGGCTTCTCAATAGCAGCAAAGATCCAGGACTTCAAACTTGTCACAGGGGGTCACCATCTTGATGAAAAAGTGAAAACTTGAATTTATTAGGTCAAACAACCCGGCAACATTTCGGGCTTACTCTTGCCCTTTCTCAAGCCTGTCTGGTGATACAATAATGTACAAACTATTTAACCCTCTTTAAGTGGGAGTGTACCACACCAGAACCTGCCCCCTTAGCACACATACTGTGAACCTTCGCAGCATAACTAAGAAATGGTGCCAGATCCTGGACTGCACTGAGGAAGGTATAACTGAAACGTTCCTATCTGGGGAAAAGGTACCATTGTTTTTATTATACTTATTTTAACACTACATTTTAGTATTGAGATGGGTATGCACTATGTCTATCTAGGACACAATGAATAATAGACTTTAATGAGTAATGGACTTTAATGGACCAAGAGATGCTGAATATCATTGGACTCATCACACTTGTTATACTATTTGATTTATGTGTGCTAATCGGGCGGGTTCTGGTGTGGTACACTCCCACTCAAAGAGGGTTAAATAGTTTGTACATTGTATCACAAGACAGGCTTTAGAAAGGGCAAGAGTAAGCCTGAAGCATTTTCACTTTTTGCAACCAAGAGGTGCTGCAGCGGTAATTGTTTCCTATATGTCTATGCAAACCCCTGGCAAAGGTTTTTCAGATTGCTTTGCACCCAACCTACAAGGTTATATAAGGTTGTTGAAGCACACACAATATTGTCTATTTTTGATACCATCTTGAAAAGTTTCTGCGACACTCACATGCTCAGTAGGCTTTGAGCAGCTGTTAAGAAGCATAGGGGTCGTTGCAAATTATCAATCAGAAAATAAGGTTGGCCTGTAATATAAGCTGATGCTACAAGGCTGATTATTAAATTCTGAAGCTAGTTGCACTGGTTTCTGTGCTGCCATGTAGTAATTATCTGTATTAATTACTAATCAGCCTTATATTGTGACAATTATTTTCAATGTGTAATGTATATTTTGAGTCGGTCCCTAAGCTCAGTAAAAACATATCCCATAATATCGGTAAAAACATATCCTATAATATTCTTTATCTGGTATTTATTTTCCTGAAAAACACTGCCACTTTGGATGGAATTGTTTACTGTGTATAATTAAAGAATATAAATGTACCTGAATTGAAATAATCTGGGGTTATTCAGATTTGGCTGCCCAGTCAATACATACTTGGATTCAGGATTCATTGTAAAATTCAGCACTTTATGCCAAATATTGTTAAATCTCTAGACCCTAGCCAAACCAAATCCAAACACTAAGATGACTTTAAAGATCTAGACCACTAGTTATGGTCCTTTACCTCTACTGAAAGTCTTTCATCCCTGGACAGCAAACGCAACATTCTGCACTGGAAGTGGAAGCAGAAATACATATAAGAAGGTATAATATTTAATGGCATGGTATGGAAATAATATAACATAAAGGAATTTCTGGGACCTTATCTGAAGCAGATGAACCACAGAATGCCTCATAATCTTGAAGAATAGCAGTTTCTGAAGGATTACTACAAGCTGCACAATCGTTCTTCTTCCCACGAATCTTGATATTTCTGAAACGTCCTTCCAGTGCATCAAACATCAACAAAACACCACTATAGGATGCTGAATATTTAAGTTAAGGGCACTGCCAGTAAAATAAATGTTTTGAACACTTAATTTATGCTGAAGTTAACTTTACTCTTTTTTCATCCCTGTACAATTCATAAAGGACACATAGCATACAGTAGCTATTGTTTTTACTGTGCACAAAAGGGCTGATAAGAGTTTAAATGTGAACTGTCGCTATATAAAAATCCACCATACTAGAATCAAAATATTTAATTTTTCTTACTGTATATTTTCTTTCTGTATTTGACTCTTTAGTCAGTTGCTCAATCAAACAATTTTCCCAGCAAACAATACACTTGTGCTGTAACGGAGTAATTCCAGCATTAATGAACTCTGCAGAAAAATTATTATTAAACATACACTAGAAATAAGGATGCTTTCTATCCGTGACAGTTTAAATTTAAGGATTTTGCTGCCAAAAAATGCTAATGCAGATGACCATCATATAGAAGGGTCAAAAATAACTCAATGTCCTGGCTTAAGAAATACTGAACTTGATCAAACCATCTTGTTTTGGAGCAGGGAGAAGTCAAGTCGGACATATGTTGTTAGCAGTGTATCTTTAAATGCCTATTGGTCACTAAAAAAAAGAGCGTAAGCTCAACAGACACTTTTCTCATTTGTTAAGGAAAGGTAAAGCATTCCACAGCACACGTGCAGAATAACCTATTCCACTACATTTTACTCAACATTTGTAGGAAATAGTTATTAAAAGCTCTACACAGAAAAAAGGACTATTTCTTTAAATTACCTAAAAAATCTAATGTTAGGTGGGTTTGTTAATAACATAATGAACATTTATTACGAAGCATTATTTATGTTTAATAGTACAAAAGTAAAATTGGTAACATTTGGTGCTAGCGTAGTGTATTGTTCTAACTCAACTGTAATGAGTGGCCAATCATAGTTGCCATTCCAGAAAAAATGCATTGTTTCTTTAATATGAAAGAATTATGAAGACAAGAATAGTATGAAGTTTTGAGTATAAATGGTAGCAACACACTCTCAAATAAAACTAATAAGAAACAAGATGGGGGATATGGCCTGCCATCTAGCAAAGGTTACTGAATGCTGAACACACAGCATTGTTTGGCTAGCAAAGACAAAGTTATAATGTCATTCATGTATTATAGAAAATAGAGTATGTTCGAAAACTAAAAGATAAGGGTGACCAGTAGCCTGCAGCTATTGCTAAACTGCAATCTCTAAGCATTATCTAAGCAAGTCAGAAACTGTCAGGGGTTGTAGAGAGTTAAAAATCAGCTACTGCTGCAGATTTGCAGGCTGAACATCAGTGATACAAATTATGTTAGAATCCCACCACAAAACTTGAGGCCTTGGTTTACCTAACTTGAAACAGAGGAGTATATTATTAATACATTTTCTACATACATAACTTATATAGAACACACATGATAAGAATTACTTTAGAAGCTGATTAGAAGTAAAAAACGTTAATAGGAAAGAAGAGAAAGGCATTTAGAAACTACAAGTCTGTTGGGACAGAAGCTGCATTTAATAAATATAAACACTATAATAAATGTTGTAAATCAGCAATCCCGAAGGCAAAGAAAGGTTATGAGGAATGCATTGTGGCTGAGGCGAATACTAACCCCAAAAAGTTTTTCAAGTATATTAACAGTTAAAATATGCAGGTTGAGAGTGTTGCGCCTTTAAATAATAGTACTAGTATGGTTGTAACAGATACAGACAAGGCAAATGTTCTAAATCAGTTCTTTTCTTCAGTGTATACAATAGAGGAGTCTGAGATCCCAGGCTCACTTCATAGGTGCACAGATGGCTCAGCTCAATCTAGTCTGTGGCTGACTCCGGGTATGGTTTATAAAGCTTTAATAAAAATTTATGTAAACAAGGCACCAGGGCCAGACGGCATACACCCCGGGTTCTAAAAGAGCTCAGTCCAGTTTTAGACTGGCCCTTATTTCTGATTTTCTCAGATTCGCCTTCATCTGGTATGGTACCTATGGATTGGAGAAAAGCTGATGTCATCCCAATATTTATAAAGGGATTTCGATCTCAGCCTGGCAATTATAGGCCAGTAAGTTTGACATCTGTGGTGGGCAAATTATTTGAAGGCTTGCTAAGGGACTACATTCAAAATGTTGTCCTAGTGAATGACATTATGAGCAGCCATCGGCATGGCTTTATGAAGGATAGGTCATGGCAGACAAATGTGATTGCTTTTTATGATGAGTTAAGTAAGATGCTGGGGGGAAGGCAGTAGATGTCATCTATTTGGATTTTGCCAAAGTGTTTGATACCGTGCCCCACAAATGACTGCTTTCTAAACTAAGGTCTGTTGGGCTTAATGAAGTTGTTTGCACATGGATTGGAAACTGGCTACAGGATCGGGTACAGAGGGTGGTTGTTAATGGTACATTCTCTACTTGGAGTAAGGTTCTTAGTGGGGTCCCTCAGGGCTCGGTATTGGGTCCACTTTTATTTAACCTGTTCATTAATGACTTAGGGGAGGGTATTGTAAGTAATGTATCAGTGCAGATGACACAAAACTATCCAGCCCAATTAATTCCATCCAGGATGCAGCATCCTTGCAACAGGATCTTGACAAACTGGCAATCTGGGCAGCTAAGTGGCAAATGAGATTCATTGTTAATAAATGTAAAGTCATGGACTGGGATGTAAAAAGTCACTTATACCCTTAATGGGACTGTACTAGTCAAATCCATTATGGAAAGGACCTTGGAGTCCTTGTCGATGATAAACTTGGCTCTAGCAAGCAATGCCAGTCAGCAGCATCAAGGGCAAATGAAGTTTTGAGCTGTATTAAAAGGGGCATTGATTCACACAGGAATTTATACATAGTTATCACATCACCCCTTAAGCGCCTCTTCACCAGCGTGAACATCCCCAATTTGGCCAATAATCTCTCTAATGCTTTATTTACCAGTAGGTCTTTCCAGCTGACGTAAGGTCACCCTTTCCGATTAGAGGAAAAGAGCATAACTCTCAACATTTTGGAAGTAAAAAGAGGAAATTTTTTCGCACGTAGAACAGCGAAATTTTGTGACCACACCCCTTAACTACCATGTTCATTTTACATAATTTAGCAGGTTATGAAGGTTTGAAAATATTTCTCCTTATCTTAACTTTTTTTTGTGTCTCAAAATTGTTACAAAGTATCTTATTTGCACCTGTTAGCTGTTCTGTGCTTTCTGCTAAAAGCCAATTGGACTGCAGCCAGGATACAATCTGCAAAGACTTGGTATGTTCTCTTACAGGGGAATGTAATAAAAGTCGCAAAGAGCAAAACAATTCGCACCAATAAGACTAAAAATCCACATCTCGTGTAATATTGTTCCTTAAACTGTTATTGCATTGCGAATTTTAATTGCGCATTGCGAATTTTAATTGCGCATTGCGAATTTTAATTGCGCATTGCGAATTTTAATTGCGCACTCATAAGAAGTGCTTGAAGGTGTCATAATCTTTTGGAGCAAACATAACGACTTTTTCAGTATGAAGTTTTATTACATTGACTGCGCATTGGCGCAAACTATAAAATTCGCAAACGGTCAGAAGTGGTCGCTAAACAGTTTCCGGGCTCGCAAAAGCTATATTAAATTCGCACAAAGCAAAATTTGTTCGCGCAAAGGCATAACTTTTCGCATTGCGAATAGTTTTTCCCGTTAGCGATTTTTATTACATTCCCCCATTAGTGTTCTTAGGTTTTCTCCCACACTCATACAGGCAGCAGGATTGTCACTTGCCTGGTATATGTACTTGCCAGTAGATTTGTAACTCCCTACCTCACCCCCTGACTACTTATGCCACCTGACTCCATCCTCCATCCCTGCTTGCTCCACATCTTGCTTCCCAGACCCACCCCCTTATCTGCTCAGTCACCACCCCCACCCAAAATAAAATAAAACATTTTCAGTTAAAGCAATATCTGTAATTTCTGTTTTATTATATATGGAGCTTATTTAACATGGTATATGGTTGAAGTATAAATGCAATATAAACCCAGTGCATCTAACTTACCAAATGATTGTATAATAAAGGGCATTGGCTTTTCCAGAAAGGATACGAGCCATTCCAGAAGCAATCTTCAATACTTCTAAAGCTTGCAAGGAACCGATTATTCCAGGTACTAAAGAGTAAATAAAGAAGCTGTAATGTATTTCTAAACGCAGTACCATACTTATTTTGTTTTGGCATTTTTTCTATTAAATTCACACATTGCCCTAAGTTATGAACAGATTTTTCTGCTCAGTAATTTATCAATGTGCAATTTTTATTCCACCTGGCCTCAGCTTTAACTTGTTTTAGCTTAACCCCTTCCCCTTTACCAATGATCAATGATTACCTATACCTATTACATTACATAATCAATTACAATGTAGTAAGATGCATTGCATTTAAAAGGGACCCGCCACCCAAAAAAATGATTCCAAATCCTTTTATCCTTACTTACACTGCATAAATTATTTGAAAATAGTTTCCATCAGTCTGGGAACTCATAATTATAGCAAGCAGGCAGGAACCATTTTGTGTTATTAAGGCAAGCCTTCCATCATTTCAGAATCTTGTTTGTGCACCAGAATGGGGGACCTGATGTCCATCTCCATGCACTGGTTACACAATTAAATGGTTAAGAGAACTGGGGGAATGTGAGGAGAGCAGTGACATTTAGGAAGTGCTGAATGGAAAGTGAAAGTAATTGCTTGCCCCACCTCTATGCCTAAGGCATAGAGGAGGGGCAGACAATATTTGATAGACAGCTGAGATTTTTTAAATGAGTTTATGAATGCTTTATGAGCTATGAATGCTTTAATAAAAAAACATTCAGATTTCGGGTTTAATTAGAAAAGGACTTTTATTATCCAGCTTTTTCTGTCTGGATGTCAGGTCCACTTTACTAATAAAAATAAAAAAACTGAATCAGAATTATTATCTTATGCAGTATATACACAATGGCTAAGAAAAAACAATACAAACCTATGCCAAGGACACCACCATCTGCGCAGTTTGTAACAGTTTCGGAAGGAGGAGGCTTTGGAAATAAGCATCTGTAACATGGACCTTGGTGATAATTATACACTGTGAGCTTTAAAATGAAAATGCATTAAGCCTTTCGAATTAATAATAAAAACAGGTTTTTGATGTAATCTACTTTAAATCTTGTACTTTAATTAGATTCTTGTACTTCCAACAGTGTAAAATATTGGTCCTTCATTAAACAGAATAATTTGCACTTGTGTGTAAGGCATTTTATTATCTGAGGCATTTATGTACAAAAAAGGACACACGACTAAACACTTTTACACAGTAAAGTTAATCAATTTTCTAAATTATCTCCCCATTATATGTTGAAGGGGATCCCATTATGTGACTGCCTTACAAAGGCTGCCTATGCAGATAGCTTTGCTATCAGTGTCAATATATTTAAACTGATCAATGGATAAAAAATTTAAATATTAACCATGCCACTTCTTTTGCCAACCATTTATTTATATTTTAAATAGGGCATCCATCCCCTGTTTGTCAGTCTCCAATATTTCTGTGTATTTTTTTTTTATTTATAAATACAGAATGTACCCTAAATTCAGATTACTCTCTAGGCAATAATTTACTCAGGCAAAATAACATGTACTTTAATGTGTGTTTTATACATTTATGTAAGCGATGATTGCAGTTGGCACTGCAGCAGTTGCCTGGCAGGAATATTTTAACAAGAAAGACCAGCCAATGGTAATCATTTACTAAGCAAATGTAAAGAATTGGACAGCTGAAACTCTTACATACGTAGTTATGGGGTGAACAATATTATTCATTGGGACCAAGGCCCTTTTGTTTGTTAGCAGCATTAATGTTTGTGGGTGAAATGAGGTTCTTAGAACAATATAATGTATCCCACCTTCAGTCATGTAAGTACATGCACAGCAAAAGACAAAATCTTTAAATGAATAATTGTGATAATTCCCTAATTTCAGACATACCTGCCCTTCCCACCTAAGAGCACTGGCAGATACAAGTGGTTTTCCAGCCAACACACAAGTGTCATTGACCAAATATCTTGTTGGAACATTATCCGAACAATCTGCGATGATGTCATATGTGACAAAAATGCTTAAGGAAAACAGCATATTTAGCGACTTAACTATTAGCATTTGTCAAACATCATTTAAGGTTTGTGCTTTAAAATAAACAATTAAACACATAATTACATAACTACTGTTGCAAGTCAAAAAATGTTCATTCTGTATAAATACCCGATTATATTTAAATGCAGATTAGAGGACCATAATACTTGTGTAGTTGGGAACCATAAAAAGCTACAACCTGCTTGTGAAACACCTGTTGGAAAGCCCTGCATTAAGTCATTACAGAAAAGGGTCTACGTGGTCTTTAGCTATACAATTTGCAAGGAATTTTACTTTAGTAATTTCCCTTTACTCTATATACATACTGTATTTACCTTGTTGTACAACCGCCAACACTTTTTTCAATTCAGTTGTTTTCAGAGAAATAAAGAATTTTCCCAATGACTTCCTATTTGTGATGGTTTTTCTAATAGTGAAGTGTAAAGTTTAATTTTTTTTTTACCTTCCTGTCTTTCTAAAGCAGCTATGGGATGGGGGGGTCACTGACTCTGTAAACCAGGGGTGTCCAACCTGCGGCCCAGGATGCATATGAATGCATCCCAGCTTGAAGGAGAGAGAAAAGGAAGAGAAGGGAAAAAAAGAAAGAAATTATTCAATAAATGTATGGAAATACAGAGAAAACAAGAGTGAAATAACATTTTGTGCTCTCTAAATCCAGACATATTAACCACCTCAGTCTGTCGTCTTGTTAGGAACAGCCTTACTATGCCAGGTTGTAACAATGTGGTGACCTATGGAGTAGGGAGGATGGGGGACTCTGGCCATTGCCCAGTTAGTAATAATAATATAAGTCTGTTAAATTTCCTGGTGTCCCATATTCCAATGTATAGCTTCAGCTGGTTATCCAACTGGTATTGTAGTTCTTTTCTGTGTATTTTCTTTAATTCAAAAGTGTTTGTATATTTCCTGTTTGGCCCCAGACAATTTTTCTTTTTCCAGTGTGGCCCAGAGAAGCCAAAAGGTTGGACACCCCTGCTGTAAACTGTTCTAAACTGAAACAATTTCTATCTTTGGCTCTACAGCAGTTGCCAACATTCCACAGATGCTGCTGAGAAATGTATTACCTAATGTAGCAAATTGTAACAGTTCAGAATCTGTGCCTGGGTTACTGTGCTGCCAGACTTAAACACCAGAGATAGGAACATCTGTCAGGTGATTCTTGTGGGGTCCAATATAGGCCAAAGGTCAATCATTAGGGGGTTGGAAAGCAAGATGCATGTTAACGGTTGAAGTGCCACATAACGTAACATATCATTTGCTACATTAGTTGATACATTTCTCAGCAGCATTTGTGTAATAAAAGCAATTACTGTATCAATTCTAACAGCTGCCTTTAATGAAACTCATGGATTCTGCTCAGCAGAGCCAATTTATAATATAGTTCAGAACAGCGCTCAGCAGGGCCATAGATAAGAAATGTATCAACTAATGTATTAATTTAGGACAGTCAGTGAAACCCCTTTCAGAGCTGCTTCAGAAATAGATAGGAAGATAAAAAATGAAACTTCAAACTTCAATATTAGAAAAACCTTCACAAATAAAGATTAATTGAAAAATGTATCTTTTTGATTAACTATCTGAAAACAACTGAACTGAAAAAGGGGTTGATAGGTGAGATAAAATAAATAGATAGAGATAAAAGAATATAGGATTCAACAAGAGCTTATTCAAGTTTGTTACAGGTCTAGTCACCTACAGAAATCAGCAGGTAGCATTTACTGGTAAGCTTCTTAAGATTACTTATTTGGCACTGATGTGTGCCAGGGCTGGCTTACTGTTGGCGTTAAAATTCATCCCACAAGTGTTATTTGCATTAAAGTGATACTAACGCTAAAAAAATACTTTTTTAAAATATGAATGTACATTAAAAGTTACCTATGTGTCATGTCTGTGTATACCAGTCGAGAACTCTAATGTGCTGTGGGAAATTATGGCACTATTAAATAATAATAATTCTGCCACTCCCATCTCAGCAAATTAATTCTGTATAGACCTTGCTTTGTGCATTTCAGCAATCTTGTGCTGAGACAGGAAAGGGCTAAACTGTTACCACAAGTAGGAATAATGGAATTATCAAGAATATTGTTATATGCTGCAGCCTTAGATTTTGCTTTCAATGGGAAACAGTTGCAGAAGATAAATCCTCCTGCACCAAACTTACCTGCCGGATCACATTCCTCGTTCCCAGCCTTCTCACGCCAGTGTAAGTAAAAGCTAAATATAGATTCTAAATATAGAGGAAAAAGACCTCACAGTCTGGGCCCCCTGTCTCCACCAGCAACTGCAGTGTCTGCTTCCTCTATTAGTTACGCCACTGGAAAAGGATATTGTTGAATAATCTGCAGAGCATTTTCAGGGTTTAAACTGATGTGATAAGGAAGATAGACCACAGCGGAGTTCAACCTAAGATTAAAAACAAAATCAATGTCTATTTGCATGCTTCAGGTATACGATTAATGCCACTGTGTACTTTATTTAACATTAGTTCCACAAATAGGGCTTGTGCTGAACATACTTTTTGCCCATTGTATTAAATATGTATATGAACTGATAAAAGAAACACTACTTATCACCCTTTCTTTTATTACTGTAAGTTGTTCACCCACTTAGACTGTAAGCTCTGTAGGGCAGGGACCGCCTTTATAGGAGTAAATCTTTGTAACTGTGTATGAGAATATTAACAGTATATTTTATTTATATAGTGCTAATTATATACACAGTACTGTACTGCAGAATATTAGCTTAAATAACAAACAGGGGCCCATTATAATTATGCAAATAAATACAAAGTACAGTTATGTTAGAATAAGAATAGAAAAAGATCTTAGGGGTAATTTATCAAAATCCGAGTTCTTGAAAAAAAAAAGTGCACTTTTTTTCTGGAATGCTAGGTAATTTAAGAAAAAAAATACGACAAACTATTCCCGCACGCGTTTTTTTCCCATGAAAAAAAGTTGCATGCCAGTGAGAATCTCATTGTCCTATTCATTCAACGAGGCTGAAAATCTGGAATGTTTTAATAAACTGGGAAAATAAATGAATAAAGTTTGTCAGAGAACATTCCCATTGACTTGTATACAGCCTCGGCAGCTTTTACTTGCCGAGTTTTTTATGGCACTATTCGTGGTTTTATTCTTTAATAAATGGTGACTATTTAAGGTTACAAAGAATATTCTTGAGTATATTCGTAATCCTGTTTTTTCACCGAAATTTTTTCTCGAATTGTGAAAAAAGATAAAACTCTATTTTTGATAAATCTGCCCCTAAGGGGGTTATTTAGCAAAGGTCGAGTTTGTGAAATTGGGGTGAAAACGAATACTCAAATTAATCTAGTGTTTAGTGGAAAAATACTGTAATCTCTCCAATTAATCGAATTTTCATGCAAAACCCACCAACAAAACCTGAACATAATGAAGGCTACTAACATCTTCAAATGGTTTAAGGAACCTCTGCCACTTACTTCTGCATCAACGCGACAGGTTTTAGCTGCACTATTTTTGGATTAGAGCTACTTCCAGCGGGGTATAATAAATATTGAATATTCTAGGTTTTTTTGAAACCCGATAAATTAACGTTTTTGTTTTTTAAAACCTGAAAATTTAGAGTTTTTTTCTTTAAACAAATTTAAGTTTTGACTGAAAACTACCCTTGTAAAATATGAATTTTTCTGGAAAATACAACTCGACCTTTGATAAAATTGCCCTTAAGTGTCAAACAGACACAAGGAAAGAGATCCCTGCCCCACAGAGTTTACAAGTCCGTATGTAACTTACAGGGACATATGGGAGGATATTAAGTACTGCAGGTTACAGTGGGTGACTGCCAGAACTGGGCCAGGTAATATACAAGTGCTCCACAGAACTGCTTTAGAAAGGCATAAGAAGGTGAAAAATGAAAGTTTAAAGGAGACATATAGGATAAATGAAAAAAAAATAAATTAAATTTTATAGGCAATTTTGAGTAATATATGGTGCTGCTTTTACATGGTGCTAAAAATGAATATTATCTATAAAAATAGCCCCTTTATTGGAGCTCCCTATAGATGTTCTCCGGTTCCTATCCCTGTTTCAAATGAGGGGTGGACGTATCCTAATGATTGCTGCCAGTAGGAGGGGGACAGCCAATCACAGCCCAGCAGTCACACAAGCACATACAGGCTTCAGTTCCCTATAAGGTCCTGCTAGCTGCTGATTGGGTCTTGTCCTTACAGTGCAGTGAGCTGAGTGCTGCTGAAACACTACTTTTTTAAGCACAATTCTTCTATATTTAAATGAGTATAACGCACTGGTACGTTCTCATTTTTTACATAAAATGTCTCCTTTAAACTTCAATATTATAAAAACGGTCACAAATAAATGATGGAAAGTAATTGAGAGAGTCTTTATTTCAGGTGTACTATCTGAAAACACCTGAAATGAAAAAAGTGTTAGAAGGTGAACAACCCCTTTAAAAATTATATGCATTATGAAATATTCATGTGAGACTTTTAATCAAATAGGCAGTTTACTCCTAGGTAGAATGTGGAGTAAACTGCGTTTCCATGGGTTTTACTATTAGGTAGGTTAACGTTGATGTGATAAACCAGAGTAGGACATGGTGGTGGTGGTGGGGGGTAACATGCAGAAATTATGAAATTGGTTTGACTGGCAATGGTCTATTTTCAGTGCATATTCAGCTTCAGATTAAGGCCATATTTCAGTTTTAAATTAGAAAGCATTTAGTTGCAAATTGAATTAGGCATAGGGATCAAATGTCAAAGGTATCACCCCTGAAACTACAAGCAATTCTACATTTCTTTTACTCTTGTACCATACAGTGCAGCAAAATCATGCATTACCCCACATACTGATCTTTTAAAAGTCTAACCAATCCGCCCTAATCATCAGAAACTCTCAGTGCTACCAATTCACACAAATTACATTCATGCTTTTGCTCAGGTCTTCTTTATTGAGATGACAGGGAACTGCAGATCTTCTCATTTTTAAATTGAATTATGTCCCATTTACCTGTTGAGAAAGGGCCTTAGCAGATAACATTCTCTACATTCTAACATAATTGCAGGATGGTCTTTGAATACAACTTGAAGAAAAAAAGAGGGACATATATGCTGGTCAGGAATAAAACTGAGTTTATTACATACTTTTTGAGCTCCAATGACAGGGCCTTAACTAGGGGTAGGCAGAAGAAGCACATGCCTAGGGTGCAATAAACTGGGGGCACTTCTATCGCCTATCCCTGGCCCAGACCTTTGTTCCCCCACCAGCACTCTCCAGCATGCTCCTCCCCAGCGCTTTGTTATATGGGGGGGGGGGGGAGGAAGGAGTGGCCGGCCGGGTTGCCTTGGGCAAGGCTTGTCCTATGACTAGGGTGAGAAAATTTCTTCTGCACCACAGGAGTTTTAATCCATCTACCTAAAAGTAAATATTTTAATTATGTAGGATGTCTTAGCATGGTTTTCTTTGGCATTTACTTATTAGAAATGTTCCCGAAACTAGCCAATAACCCCCTCTTCAGGTAAATCACCAGTGCATATATAAGCCCCAAGTAAAAAAAAAAAAAAACATACTTCCTAAGTGTTTTTGCGACAGACACAGATTTGGACATTCCTAGCCTGTTTTCACCATGCAGAACTTGTCGATGAAGATTACTCATTTCAACCACATCATAATCCAGCAACCCCAAACGACCTGTGCAGAAATATATTGAATGAACAGTTATGTATCATTTTATTTGGAGCAAAATTAATTACACAAACCACATATGCTTTAAATTATAAAGATAGTGGACCTAGTATTATGTTCATACCATTTCTATAAGATTGTCATTGTAAAGAAACTTAAGATCTGAATATTGTGGCCACTTTATTTCCTGTTAAATTTGGGGACCAGAAATTCCAGGATATTGGGATTATCTGGGAAAAAATTATTTCTTTTTCACTAGGGAAGCATAAAAAAAGAGTTGGCTCTTAAAACTTTTTCATTTCATTTAATTTTTTACTTTTTCATAACTTTGGTGTTTTAATTGTTTCCATGATGGAAATATGCATGTAAATGAGCTACCTACAAGAATTGTGGGAACTCATATGCAAATTAGCTATGGGAAGTACCTTGGTAATGCATATGTGAATGAGAACTGTGTTGACCTGGATATAATTAAATCCTACTGTCACATAGCAACATTGCTTTCAATAACCATATTTATGTAGGTCTTTGGCTACATTATGTTTTACTAATTGCATAGTCACAAGTTATATTGTGGAGCTAATTCCACAAAATACACATATGCAGCAATGAAGGAAACTTCTAACACCGGCATTTAACATGGTATGTGGCGAGTGCACCAACCCATGACATTAGCAAGTTTGTGACACGTGTTTACGTGGGACCTAGTACTGTAAGCTTTGATCATACCTCCAGAGGAGTTGGGTTTGGAAACCTGTGAAACGCGTAGAGGAGAGCTCTATTATGGACTTATAAGATTTTAACCATAATGGACTACATGGAATTCTGATGAACAATTAGAAACACATATGACTTTGATGGAGTATGTGAGTAGCCACTTGTAAACTTTTGTATCGTTACAGCTAATAAAACAGTATTACACTATTTTAATATCTGCATATTTGTGTTTGGCTGAATGGAGTACCAAGGGAAGCACATTTATTCCATGACAGAACAGCTGCGGAGTAATAAGTCTGCAACTGTGATTAATGCTATTGACTTATCTGTAGTCTAGAGAGTACCCTAATAAGAGGGGGTGGATCCACAATATGCATGTTGAACTAGACATCCCCAAATGGTGGTTTCTTGATTCCCCCAAGGGATTCTTTTTTACCTTACATTCTACTATATATAGATGCTGTTGTACTATTAGTTTTCTTTTATGTGCTTACTTTTAGATACATTTGATTGGACATTTATTTGGAGGTTTGGGTGAAGACCTGCCACCCTGAGGAAGCTGCACCAAGGACTTGAAACCCTTTAGTTTCTTCTTTTTGTTACAGGGATGGCTATTGCTGGTTTTGCCCATTCCTTTAATGATTACAGCCCACACATCTCTTACTTTTTACTGTAGAGTTATAACATATTACAAAGACTGAAAGAAGGACTTTGAAGATGGGACCATTAAACACTGTTTCTAGGGCACACAGAAATTTAAAAAGGCCATTGTAGAAGCAGAAGAAAATATATGCAATATGTGCATTACATTTTCTTTATATGATCTCTACATAGATTGGAAGCATACTGAGTGTAGCTCCTCTGTCTTTCCAGTATAACTCATGAGCATTACTGGTTGTGACCAAATAATATCAAAATAAGCAACTGCCAACTAAAGCATCTGAATTTTACACAATTAAACACATTACTATGTATATCAGGAAAGATTTGGTAAAAAATACAGAAAATAATTGACAATTTACAAGGTAAAATCTCAAACACAGCTTTAAAGATCAGTATACCACATTGTTCAACATGAGTTCATTGAACTGGGCGTGTGCTGAACATACTTCTGAAAAAAATCTTGAATCTATGGGTTTTTGTTATTTATTGAGCTAAACAGGGAAACTGAAGCCTCTCCATGTTTGGTCCTTGTGAGGCAGATAATTAAATCACCAGTGGACAGATTGTGCTCCTGCATAATGGAC
Source organism: Xenopus laevis (assembly GCF_017654675.1). Taxonomy (NCBI): domain Eukaryota; kingdom Metazoa; phylum Chordata; class Amphibia; order Anura; family Pipidae; genus Xenopus; species Xenopus laevis. Next base: position 58,053,215 of record NC_054379.1, on the reverse strand, counting down.
TCTTACTAACTAAACAGTTCAAACAATGGGGGAAGGGAGGGGCCTGTATACTGGTAATCTAATTATCCCCCTAGCAACTACTAAACATGGGGTAGATTTAATTTCCCCAGTTTGCCCTGTTTAATTTGCCTTGTTAAGCTTTTGTTTAACAATAATAAAACATGGATTATTTTGTGACTAAAACAATAGGCAACAATTATTACACATATTATACACAAGCCCTATTCGCTGTTGAAATGGGGTATACCAAAAACAGTAAGCATATATATATAGACTTTAGGTTTAATATGTAGAAAAAGTTCAGAACATAGAGACACGTTAAATAAAACATCAGCACAGCATAAATCTCTTATTGAAATCAGGCAAGGGTGCATTATAAAAGAATATTTTTAGAGTAAAAGCAAGTCAACTGTGTACTATAAAGAACAGCTCAACCACAATTCAACCAGAGTATTGTATACAACATCCAACTTCTGTAAAACTGAGAGACAGATATTTTTCTAGCCGAAAATGGAAGCCAGTCTTGACCACTCCCTGTTTTAAACCATACACACTTCAAATAACACCCATGTTACCGCAAGAACTCTTAAAACCAAATCCACATTGATCCAGGGACTAGTCCGATTGCCATCTTGGAGCCAGGAAGGAATTTGGCCCGATCTGAGGCAAATTGGAGAGGCTTCAGGTGGGTTTTTTTGCCTTCCTCTGGATCAACTAGCAGTAAGCCAGATACAAAAAAAAAAACTAAAAGGTTGAACTTGATGGACGTGTGTATTTTTTGAACCTTACTTACTATGTTACTATGTAACTATATTACATTAATGGTGGTAGCACGTCAAAAAAGCAAATGGGTAAATATGGTGCATTGCGGCCAATGAAAAAATTACATACCTGCTGAAAGATAAGCTGGACAAATATGATCTAATATGGAATCCCTGGATTACTAAAGACGATCCCACTTAGACTGTTTATACCCCACTGAATGTGATATGACTATATTCTCATGTAGGAAACTTGAATCAATGACACGGTGACAACAGAAAATGTCAGCAAAATGTTTGTTTTTTATTTTTACTTTCTTTTCCTTAATATTATATTATTTTATTGTGTGTTGTGATACAGAATTGCAAATCACAACTATTCATTGGCATTTTACATAAAATGTTAAACCTGAATAAACACAAAGTTGAAAAAAAAAAAGCAAATGGGTGGTGCTTACTGCAGGGATATCACTCATATGTGAAAAATGTAAGTAATATTAAAACATACCCTTAAATCCATATGCCTCCTCCTCCACATGGCACACACAGGGAGCATAGAGAAGGCAGAATATAGCAAGAGAGACATGGAAACCTATCAGTACCACTCTAAGATGAACCGTTCATACTGTGCTACATACAGTGACACAATGCTGATGCCCTTCCAGCAGTTTGTATGAGGTATGAAAATATGGGCACTTTTAGTCTGGTTCTGAGATTTGAACAATACATGTGTTACAGGTGTGAACAATGCAGGGGAGATTACAGGTGTGAACAATGCAGGAGTTTACTGTCTGAATTTGAGGTTAAACAACGCAGGGGCTAGTTAATCTCAGTATTTATATCCTTTAAAGCTTTAACAAGGGAAGCAGTCACAGCAGACACTTTCATGTGGGGGGCCATACAAGGGGGGAGGGGTCACGGGCCAAATGTGGCCCGCTAGTTGGACAGCACAGGTACTTCGTGTATAATCAATTTACAACAGAACATACCTATTCCAGATGCTGCCAAGTACTGTGCTACAGGACAGCCTAGCCCTCCACATCCTATGACCAACACAGAGGCTTTTGAAAGCTTTAGTTGACCTAAAGTAGAAATAGAAATACACAACATAAACACACTGCTAATATGTAGTCATTATTCATCTGTAGGCAAACAGAATGTAATTTACAGGTACAAAAGAAATTGAATCAAACAATATAAGGTAAACTTTTTTTTTAAAAAATGCAAATATACCAAAATTGTCAGAACTTGTCAGACAGATACTAGTGTGTGAAAAAAGACACTAGGCTGTGTTTTAGGCTAAAAAGTGCCTGACTAAGTGCTTTGCTAAGTTTTTTTTCAACTCTATGTTAAAGGAGAACGAAAGCTTACCCAATAATCTTTGCAGAAATAAAAGTTCACAACATAGTGTACTGAGTCGCTAAGCTAATTCAGTGTTACAGGCATTCTGAGAGTTAAAATCTACACTCCTAAATTTCTTAGTTCCATTTATCATATGGCAACACCAGGGTAACCTGTTGCTCATGCACGAAAATTCCTCCAACCATGACTCCTTAGAGCAATGTCAATAAGGAAGCAAAGTAGCGATCATAGGTGGAATGCGGCTGCGAGAAGTGTTAGAAGGGTATATGCCATAGGACTGCTGCCTGGGGCAGTGTGAGGATAGAATGAGAAGAATTTGGTGATGTCACCCTAGTGCTGCTGGCAGGTTTTGAAAAGAGCAGCATACAGAGAGAATGAAAGCACTGATAGGAGAAGCAGTAAGTTCTCTGAAAACTTTATGAACATGCAGTTAAAATGCATTACACTTAGGGGCAAATTTACTTATGGTCGAATATCGAGGGTTAATTAAACCTAGATATTCGACTGTTGAAGTTAAATCCGTCGACTTCGAATATCGAAGTCGAAGGATTTAACGCAATTCGTTTGATTGAAAAATCGTTCAATCGTACGAAAAATCGTTCGATTTAATCCATCGATCGAATGATTTTTCTTTGACAAAAAAAGATAGCAAAGCCTATGGGGACCTTCCCCATAGGCTAACATTGACTCCGGTAGGTTCTAGGTGGCGAACTAGGGGGTTGAAGTTTTTTTTTTAAATAGACAGTATTTCGAATGGTCGAATAGTCGAACGATTTTTAGTTCGAATAGTTCGGGTCGAAGTCTTAGTCGAAGGTTGAAGTAGCCCATTCAATGGTCGAAGTAGCGAAAAAAAAACATATGAAATTCAAATTTTTTTTTATTCTATTCCTTCACTCGAGCTAAGTTAATCGTTCGATTCGAAGGATTTTAATCTTCCCCATAGGCTAACATTGACTTTGGTAGGTTTTAGGTGGTGAACTAGGGGGTCGAAATAAAAGATTTTACACATGTAGAAAAGAAAAAAATAGTAAATCAGATAAGATTTAAAAATCCTAAACACAAAAGCCCAGTGGCATAAATATAAAGGCAGTATACCTTGCATTTATATTAGACAGGCTGGTGCAGTGGTGCAACTGTAGTTACGTTCCTGCGAAATCCCACTGTAAGAGGTAATTCTAACTGCAGGTTCTCTCTAAGAATCATAACATGCTGATGACAAACCAGAGTCCAAATGATCACCCAATATCTCACCCTCCAAAAGTCTTCCTAAAATTCTTGGTTTTTAAGCAGCACAAACCATCACAATACTGTGTTTTCCTAAATGATTCTTAACAAATGCTTTTCGTGACTTTTATAGTATAGGTACTAAGTACCTTCTACTTACCTTGAACACCCAAATCTGGCAAAACAAGTTGCCTGCTGTATCTCAATATGTCTGGGTTAGTGAGACAGCTCTTGTTGAGCTCTGGCAGCATTTCATCTGCCCCATGTAATTCAGGCAGAGGGCAGGATTTAACCTAAAGAAACAAATACAGTTTGACCAAGTAGAATCAGAAAATGAACTGATGATGATCTTGATATTGGTGAGGCTACACCAATTCTGAAATATCGTAATACAAACTTCACTCCAAGTCACATACCTCATCAATATTCTGACTGTCTATTAAAGGACACTTTGATTAACTGAATATTTGCTTATTTGGGTTTTTCCATGGTTTTTCCATTTTTTTTAACCTTCTTAATTAACCTGCTTTTTCAGCTGTTTCTTTTAACCTGCTAATTTAGCTTTTTTTGGCCCGTTTAAATGTTTCCCTTATATGACTGAGTAAGGTCAAGAAAATGTATCAGCTATATAAGAGATGATTACAGACACCAGAACTGATAGCTAACACAGTGCAAAAAAAAGCAGAACTTATCATTCATAGAAAACATTTAGAACAAGAAAAATATAGGGCACACTTCCTCATAAAGTAAAAACCACTATTTATTGTTACATAAAAAGAACACAAATGGCTGAGGTGGAACGCATTTTGGGAACACTCCTTAATCATAGGCTTAACAAGATGACATCAAGGCGTTCATTTATACACTTGATAACAAGGCCATCTACTGAACAAAAAGTTTAAAAACAATGTATACATTACATAAAGCATATACAAAAATGAGTGACTGAGGGAAAAAAGGAATATAAATTTACATATATTTCTCTATTGAAAAATTAACATCATTGCAAAATATGCATGCGCGAATATGTAATTAATGGATACCACAGCGTGTACGATCATATATGTAAATCTCTCCAAAAAGAATCAAATAAACCAAAATATAGTATAGAGGTACAGATTACAATTTACATATCAGATGATATATGAAATATGGTTCAAAGGTCCTTAGAAAATTACCTCCTCTTAATTGGGTTTGAATTTTTTATATCATTTGAACTTTTAAATCCTTTGAACCTCTAGAACTACAACTCTTAAAATGTTTGCCAATCGGGGAATTAGAGCTTTCCTTATCAAGAGTAAATGTGTTCCCTTATTCTGTTTTTTAGAGGGTGTATAGAGTGGCCGACATATTGCTTTTGGCAATTTAGTAATTCGAGTGAATAAACTAGTCCTTTGGAATTAGTTACCATAATGTCTGATCATATATTGCGCATGCGTGACTATACACCTTTTGAGAAAACTTTATATATTTTGCAGGTCCTTGATCTGCAAGGATATGTCCATACTGTTTGGAACCAGTTGGACTGTATTGTCACATTCTTTGGCCCTAAAATATGCTAATTGTATGCAATCTTTGGAACAGCCATCGGTATATAATTTACATTTCAGATGGCCGGCCTGTTTCTCAAATAACTCTAAATTGGAGAATTTTGTATGATATCTTATGAATTGGCCATAAGGAATGCTGTTGATTGTGTGTCTAGGGTGACAACTACATGCACTCAAAATTGTATTCCCTGCAGTGGGTTTAGTGAAAACTTTTGAAGTGATAGTGCCAGAGATTACACTACGATGGAGTGTGACATCTAAGAAATCAATGTCAGAATCATGGTGTGACATTGTGAAGTGCAGATTGAGATAATTCATGTTAATACAATCTAAAAAGTGCTGTAGTGATTCAATGGAACCTTTCCAAATTATTATAAGGTCATCTATAAAACATCTTTTCCAAATATTGTCACAGTGGGGGATCAAATTGCCAAAGACATGGGACTGCTTCCACTAACTCATGTAGAGATTGGCAAGAGGGGGAGAAGGAATGGTGGTCCCACATCTTTGGAAAAAGAACCGTCCTTCAAACAAGAAAACATTTTGGTACTTTCTAGAGAGCCTACTAACTTACGCACACTGGTGGATAGTCCCACAATCTGATAATCCTTCCACTATTTTGGAAGCTATAATAATTGGCTCCCTGGAAGCTCTGGCTAAATTACTATATAGGGTATCAATAGGGGGTAATTTGGGGCTTAGGTCTAATGTTAGACTTTGCTACCTTCAACTTCTATACTATGCAAAAAAAGACCATTCTTCTGCATGGAGAATCAGTTGATTCCGCAACTCTCACCTTTTGGAGGGCACTGTTAACAATACTATAATTTATCAAAAGCTGACCTATACAGCACAGGTTTGTCCAAAAATGTCTGAGGATACTTTAGGCTTGTGGTTGGAAATGGAAGAAGTCCATCAAGTAGAAGTGTACTTGAATTAATGGATCTACTGGCAACTTTTAATTTTTTTATTCCATCTATGTATGTGTTTTCTTTTGTATTGTTAATTAGAAAACCAAAAATAAAAACTTAAGAAAAAAAAAAGAAAACATTTTTGATTAAGGAGAAAGTGCTAAAGTAAAGAACATGTGAGAACTTTGTGTATAATTCGGAGTATTTTTCACCATTTCGACATTTGCATATATGCCTTTATCATGAGGAATAAAGGGATAGAGCAGCGCTGTCCAAGTTCTGTGGTTCCAAGGGCCAAAATTTTACTGGCCTATGTGGAGGAGGGCCGATAATGGAAGTCAGTGTTGACCACTCCCCCTTTTAAACCACACCCACTGTAAACCACACCCATATTACCACAAGAATTTTTAAGATCATATCCACATTAACGTTGGTAGCACACCAAAAAACCAAATGGTTGTTGCTCACTGCAGTGAAATCCCTCATCACGCATATGTGAAGAATTGAAGTCATGTTAAAAACATACCCTTAAATCCATATGCCTCATCCTCCCCTGTGGATAATACAACAACCCCCCAACACATGATTTAACACATTAGGGGCCCTTAACAACAATTTCCAAATGCTAATAACCCCAAGAACAAACCCCTAATAGGCTTACGTCCCACAGGTAGCGTAGGACAAGCAGAGAATGGCACACCCAAGCAGCACTGGGCAAGCAGAGAATGGATCAGCAGAAAAAGTTTTTTGCCGCACACCACTTACTTTCTTGCTGGGTGCATCCGTATCCCTGGCTGCTTCCACGCATGTACTCAATAAATCTGCAAATGATCTAAGGCATTGCCTGCTTATTCTGGTGTGCTCCTTCCCACTTTGGATATATAAGCAGAGAATGGCACACCCAAGCAGCACTGGGCAAGCAGATAATGGCACACACAGGGAGACAGGGCCGGGCCAAGGTATTTTTGCACCCTAGGCAAAGGCTTCAATCAGTGCCCCCCACCCAGTCCTGCATTACCATTTCCCACCTTACCAGTCATATAGCCCCCTGTACCTGTGCCAGCACCTATCATATTGCCTCCATTTGTACCTATGCCAATGGCAGTCAATCCCTCAGATTGCCTCCAGGCCCCAATCTGTACCTGTGCCAGCATAAGCCAAAACATCCATCATATTTTTACCCCCAATCTGTACCTATGCCAGTGGCAACCAAAAGAATACATCATATTGCCCCAATTTGTATCTGTTCCAGCAGTAGCCAAAAATCCATCATATTGCCCTCAAACATCTGTGTACCTGTACCAGCAGCCACCATATTACCCCATGTATCTGAGCCAGCAGCAGCCAATCCCTTATATTGCCCCCAATCTGTACCTGTGCCAGCATCAGACAAAAAACTACACACTATTGCCTCCATATATGTACTTGTGCCAGCAGCAGCCATATATCCATCATATCATCTGTTTACCTGTGCAAGTAGCAGCCAAGATATTGCCCACAAATATGTACCTGTGCCAGCAGCTGCCAAAAGGGAGCTGGGAGTGATTCTGTCTGGAACAGGCGGTTTATAAAGTTGAAAAACTATTAAAGGCCAAACAAATTATGGTTTAAAAAAGAAAGAAAGGAAATTCCCCTTAAAAGTGTGCCCCTGCCCCATGATTGCGCCCTAGGTGGGCGCCTACTCTGCCTGCCCCTAGTTCGGGCCCTGCAGGGAGGGAAGGCAGAACAGAGCAGGAGACAAGGAACGCTATCATTCTAATATGTACTACATGCAGTGACACAGTGCTGGTGCCCCATTAGCATTTTGAATAAAGTGTGAACAGGTGAACAATGTGGTAGTTTCAGTCTGGGTCTCAGGTGTGAACAGTACTGGCCTTTAGGGGAGTGAACAATAGAGGTGTCACAAGTGTGAACAATGCAGGGGGATCACAGGTGTGAACAATACAGGGGATGAGTCTGAATTTGAGGTTTAAACAATGCAGGGTGCAGTTTATCTCTACAGTGATACCATTTGAATGTTACATATGGTAAGCAGACACAGCATCTGGGGGGCCAAAGAAGGGGGGGTCGCGGGCTGCATGCGGCCCACGGGCCGCCAGTTGGACAGCCCTGGGATAGAGTATGGCACATGCAGGGAGAGTAGGGCAGGCAGAGTATGGCACACACAGTGAGCATAGGACAGGCAGAGTATGGCACACACAAGGAGCATAGGGCAGGCAGAGTATGGCACACACAAGGAAAATAGGGCAGACAGAGTATGGCACACACACGGAGCATAGGGCAAGCAGAGTATGGTGCACACACAGGGAGCATAGGGTAGGCAGAGTATGGCACACACAGGGAGCATAGGGCAGGCAGAGTAGTGCACACACTGGGACCATAGGGCAGGTTACGTTTTTTGTTTTAGCCTGTTGAGAAAGTTATAGGGAAGAACTTTTGATATGAAGCATAACAAAAGTGGTGTACAGGTGATATCTTTATTGGCTAACTGAGATGATAATCACAGCAAGCTGTCAGAACATTGCAGTTCCTTCTTCAAAGCTGATTACCCGGCCCGGACTGGCAATCTGTGGGTATTTAGTGGGCTGGTGGGGGCTGTTTGGGCCTCTATGTGGGCTGATTGGGCCTCTGTGTACCTGAAATGCCATGGCCTATTTTAATTCTCAGTCCGGACCTGCTGATTACAATGAAGCTATGTTGGCACTGACACATATACAGCATTTTGTTTACAAAAAAAACTGTGAAGACAAAAGGAGAGACAACACATCAGAATAATTTGTATTACAAGCAGGGACAGATTTACAGAGAGGTGAGTTATGCAAAGAAGTCCAGACTAGGCACAAATTAGACCTAAGGTGTGAAGTAGATAACAGATTCCTGTAGTAGTTTGTTGTCTCCACAGAAAAAATTAATGCATCTGTTTCTAGTCTTGGTAATTTGCCATAAATCCATGGCCTAAATTTTGTCCTGTCTCCAGACTCCAAAAGGTTTGCATAAGTTTGTATTCCCACACTTTGTGTTCATTTTCTGTTTTGAAATTGCCTTTGATGACAGAAATTTGAAAGTCTTCCAGAATGTGGTTGGGGCTATTAAAATGTTCACCTACTGGTGTGTCCAATTTTTTATTGTTTATTGTGAACCGGTGGTGATTGGTTCTTTTTCTGAGGCTTTGTCCAGTTTCTATAATGTAAATGCCTCTTGTTGGACACTTTGTGAATGTTATTGCATAAACCACATTGCTGGATGAGAAGGTGTAGTGGCCGTGTATATAGTATTTCTCTATTGTGCCAGGAATTTGTACTCTGTCTGCGGAGAGGATGTGTGGGCATGTCTTACATCTCTTTCTTCCACATGGGTGGGTCCCATTGTTCATGGGTCCTGAAAGTGAGCTTCTATAATGAGTTTCCTTAGGTTTGGAGGTTGCCTAAATGCCAGAAGAGGTGGATCAGGAAATATAGTATGTAGTCTGTTGTCTTTTTGTAGTGTGCCTTGTAACTCTCTGGCTATTTTTCTAAGGGCCTTTAGCTGTGGGTTGTAGGTTGTAACAAGTGGTACTCGATCTGTTTCTCTTTTTTGTTTGTATTTCAGTAGTTGGCTTCTAGAGACCTTGGTGGCTCTGTGTATGTTGTGGTCTATGACCCTTGGGTTGTAGCCTCTGTCAGTGAAGTCTTTTCTGAGGGTTTCAAGGTGCTGATCCCTTTCTGAGGTGTCAGAACAGATTTGGTTGTAGCGTAAGACCTGGCTGTAGATGATGGCATGTTTCATATGGTCTGGATGGAAGCTGTCAAACATCATGTAGGATGGTTTGTCTGTGGGTTTCCGAATCCCCCAAAATAGGTACCTTCTATATGTTGCCCAAGATCCATAAAGAAGGTAACCCGGGGCGCCCAATAGTTTCTGGTATCGGAACACTGACGGAGAACATATCAGGTTGGGTCGAACAAATCCTCAAACCCCTAGGAAAAAATACCACAAGCTACTTACAGGACACTACAGACCTCCTAAACAAACTAGCAAACATAGGATGTTTACCAGAGGGCACCATTTTGGCAACAATGGATGTGGAATCCCTGTACAACAACATACCCCACAAAGATGGAACAGCGGCATGCAAGGAATTCTTACAAAATCACAGTCTATTTACACTTACACAACTATTTCTTGTTTGGCCAAGAATTGTACCTACAGCAGATGGGGACAAGTATGGGAACCCGGTTTGCACCCCAGTATGCTAACCTTTTCATGGCGAAACTAGAACAAGATTTCCTCGCCTCCTGCACCACAAAACCTCTAACATATCTCCGATATATTGATAACATCCTCATCATTTGGACAGATACTGAGCAAAAACTCATCCAATTCCATTAACAGTTCAATAACTATCACCCCACCATCAACTTCAAATTAGTCCACTCCTCAAGCCACATCCACTTTCTGGACACAACTATTTATATCAAAGACAACACCTTAACAACTCTTCTGTCTCTAAACTTCTTTCACTAACCTCCTCCCTAGGCTTATCTTTGTGCTCAGACTTCCCCTCTCACACCAATGGTAACGCTCTGGATCATAGACGTGTCACATCTCTCTTCTTCCTTTGACTCTCTTCACTCTAATATCTCAGCCATCTAATTTCCTAATGTGGCTACCTCTGTCTATTATAGTACTCTCACCACTGCCCTTAATGAGCTTGCTCCTATAAAAACTAAACGTGCTAGACCCAAACCACTTCAACCTTGGCATACTGCTCATACAAAAGCGCTCCAAAGACATTCACGTGCATTTGAGCGTCCCTGGCACAAATTCCGTTCAGAATCAGACTTTTGGAGCTATAAACCTGCGCTCCTATAACCAGCCTCTTCCAAGTCAAACAAACATACTTTACTTCACTCATTAACTCCCTTTCTAAAAAAGCAACACAACTTTTTTCCACCTTTAACACTCTCCTTTCCCCTTCTCCACCCCCTCCGTGCACATCTGTCTCTGCTCAAGATATTGCTGAGCACTTCAAAAACAAAATTGACATCAGAAGGGACATTACACTACTCAACCCCCCTAGACTTCCACCACCCTCCCTCCACACTCCCCAGTCTCTCCTGTGCTTCTTCACCCCTGTCACTGATGAGGAAGTCTCAAAGCTTTGGGCCTCTTCTCACCTTACCACCTGCCCGCTTGATCCAATTCCCTCAAAACTTCTCCGCAATACCAATTCTTGTCTAATCAAAGCCTTAAAGGGATACTGTCATGGGAATTTTTTTTTTTTTTTTCCAAAATGAATCAGTTAATAGTGCTGCTCCAGCAGAATTCTGCACTGAAATCCATTTCTCAAAAGAGCAAACAGATTTTTTTATATTCAATTTTGAAGTCTGACATGGGGCTAGACATATTGTCAATTTCCCAGCTGCCCCAAGTCATGTGACTTGTGCTCTGATAAACTTCAATCACTCTTTACTGCTGTACTGCAAGTTGGAGTGCTATCACCCCCCTCCCAAACAAAAGAACAATTGGAAGGTAACCAGATAACAGCTCCCTAACACAAGATAACAGCTGCCTGCTAGATCTAAGAACAGCACTCAATAGTAAAAACCCATGTCTCACTGAGACACATTCAGTTACATTGAGAAGGAAAAACAGCAGCCTGCCAGAAAGCATTTCTCTCCTAAAGTGCAGGCACAAGTCACATGACCAGGGGCAGCTGGGCAATTGACAAAATGTCTAGCCCTATGTCAGATTTCAAAATTGAATATAAAAAAAATCTGTTTGCTCTTTTGAGAAATGGATTTCAGTGCAGAATTCTGCTTGGGTAGCACTTTTTACTGATGCGTTTTGAAAAAAACATGTTTTCCAATGACAAGATCCCTTTAACTCACCTATTTAATCTTTCGCTCTCAACTGGACCGTTTCCTTTTCAACTAAAACATGCTCTTGTCACCCCCCCATTCTGAAAAAACCCTCTCTTGATCCCTCCAATCTTGACAACCTCCGACCTATCTCTCTGCTACCTTTCATCTCTAAACTACTTGAGCGCCTAGTCTACAACCGACTAACCTCATTCCTCTCTAACAATAACCTGCTGGACCCCCTACAATCTGGTTTTAAACCACAACACTCCACGGGAACTGCCCTGACTCGACTAAATAATGACCTTTTAACTGTTAAAGCCAACAATCATTTCTCACTACTAATACTGCTTTATCTCTCAGCCACATATCTCTCAGACACTGTAGATCACCCTCTCCTCCTCCAGTCCCTCCATTCTCTTGGGCTTCGTGACACAGCCCTGTTCTGGTGCTCTTCTTACATCACCAATCGTTCCTTCAGTGTCTCCTACAACGGAGTAGCATCTTCTCCCCTAACTCTTTCTGTTGGGGTTCCTCAAGGCTCTGTCCAGGGACCATTACTATTCTCCCTCTATACTTCCTCCCTCGGCAAATTAATCAACTCATATGGTTTCCACTACCACATCTATGCTGACGACACTCAGATCTATCTCTCATCTCCTGATCTCAACCCAGTACTCCTAACTCGTGTCTCCTCTTGCCTGTCCGCTATCTCTACCTGGATGTCTCATTTACTTTACAGTGCTACGCAATATGTTGGCGATATATAAATACATTTTAATATTAATAATAATAAAAATAATACATACCCCAATATATATCAGAAACCCACAGACAAACCATCCTACCTGATGTATGACAGCTTCCATCCAGACCATACGAAACACACCATCATCTACAGCCAGGCCTTACGCTACAACTGAATCTGTTCTGACACCTCAGAAAGGGATCAGCACCTTGAAACCCTCAGAAAAGACTTAATTGACAGAGGCTACAACCCAAGGGTCATAGACAACAACATACACAGAGCCACCAAGGTCTCTAGAAGCCAACTACTGAAATACAAACAAAAAAAGAGAAACAGATCGGGTACCACTTGTTACAACCTACAACCCACAGCTAAAGGCCCTTAGAAGGCCCTTAGAAAAATAGCCAGAGAGTTACAAGGCACACTACAAAAAGACAACAGACTACATACTATATTTCCTGATCCACCTCTTCTGGCATTTAGGCAACCTCCAAACCTAAGGAAACTCATTATTAGAAGCTCACTTTCAGGACCCACGAACAATGGGACCCACCCATGTGGAAGAAAGAGATGTAAGAAATGCCCAGAGACAGAGTACAAATTCCTGGCACAATAGAGGAATACTATATACACGGCAACTACACCTGCTCATCCAGCAATGTGGTTTATGCAATAACATGCACAAAGTGTCCAACAAGAGGCATTTACATTGGAGAAACTGGACAAAGCCTCAGAAAAAGAACCAATCACCACCAGCTCACAATAAACAATAAAAAATTGGACACACCAGTAGGTGAACATTTCAATAGCCCTGTAGGGGAAAAGTCTTGCAGGCCTTGCTTGGCCCCCTTAATGGAGTGAACAGTTTCTGGGTGCCCATGAGGCCCTTCTAGAAACTGTTCAAGGTTATGTGTAACATCTGTGAGAAGGTTCGTATTACTGTTATGTTTTTGTTCTCAGTAACAAGGTGCAATATCTTTGAAGCTCGCACATAGTGGTACTCCCTTTATTTTCACATAACTAGCTAATCACACTGACTTGTACTCCTCCTCGCTCCCTATACTCCCTTCCGTACTCCTTTCACATACCATTCCCATGAAGTTCCCCACCAGAGGGTATATAATGTGTGGTCAATCTTTTGTTTCTCAGTTCTGACCTACTTGTGTATCAGAACCCACGGAGCTCGTGTTTGTTTATTATATAAATAATAAACTTGGATTATTCCTTTTACCTCGGTGATCTCCGGTCTTTGGATTATTCCCTATCAAAATGGTGGAGAATGCGGGCAGGCTCGAGACGCTGACTTCACCCATCCACAGTGAGGACCCGGAGAACTAACGGGACAGGAGTGGCCAAAAAGGGTAAGCATACCTTGTTCTGTCTCCTTTCTTCTCCGGTTCCAAACGGACAGGGTGTTGCTGTGCAAGCAGCCTGACCCAAGGTGATCACTCGAGGTATCTATGTTTGTCTTGACCATGTGTCCTGTATGAATGTGCATGTGATTGGGGACAAATTGCAAAGTGAAAAAAAAAAAAAAGAGTTCTAACTTTTCTATACTCTTGCTGCTTATAAGAATTGTACTAACTTACCTGGTTAGACCCCAGTATACCCCAAGATAGTATGCGTACTTGAGGGAAGAGGGCATTTTTTTTAGTTGAGATGAAATAGGCTCACTAAGGTATTTGGCCAGAATGAGTGTAAGACTCCGTTAGGAGCATCTCGCCCTAGTGGGGAGGATTGTGAACAGAGGCTGATCACCTCTGCGCGTTCACGAAGGAGAGTGAGCGCAAGACAGTCGCTAGGCAGAGTGACTGTAGAGCATTCACCAGGTAGTGTGATTGCTGTTAAATATGGCAAAGATGTAGTGGCTTACTTGCCTAAGTGGAGTACACTTACAGAGAGTAAGTCATTTGCCATTCCTCCCAATGATGCATGGGATCACCAGACAAGAGTACAAGCATTTAAATACATACGCAGCACAGCAGTGATATATCAGAAGCTTTAGCCCCACAGACTTGAGTGGTTGTAACTCATAAGGCATACATAGAGCCGTCAGCCTCCCCACTCTATGATGGGTTGTTTTCCCGTAATAGCTAAGAGCAAGAGAGCGGCAGCAAAAGAGGTAAATGGTCAATTATGTGCCCTAGAAAGTCAGGAAAGTGCCTAAGAATCAAAGGAAGCTAGAAAGCAAAGAGAGGAACAAGAAAAGTTGATAGCAGAAGGGTTAAGTTAGATAATAGAGAACAGTGAAAAAAAAAAAATTGACACCAAAAAGACAAACAGCTCAGAGATAAGTTCTCTGAAAGTTATAGCTCAGATACAGACGAGCAGGCTGTCCCCAGCCCCACAGCTAAGCTCTACCCCGCCCGTACAATACAAAGTAGAGAAAAAGGGGGGCGACGGGGGACGCTGCAGAAGTGCGTCTAACTAAAAACACACAGATCTTAGAAGGATTTTTCAAGATGTTCCACAGCCCCATACTAATCCACACAAATTTGCACAGGAACTCTTGTGTGTCAATGGTGCTCATAAGCCTAATTAGACCAATATATTATTTGTACTCAAAGTGTGTGGTCCAGGGGATTACCAAATGTTAGACAAAATGTATTGAGATACTAACCCTGTTGACCCAGCCCAAGTCGGAGTCTGTTTACATGCTCTGAAAAGTACAGTAAGCACCATTTTTTTTTCTTTCAGAAGCTTCTTGGGAAATAGTTTTCAAATTTAACCAAGATGCCCAAGAGTCTGCTGTCCAGTATGCTATTACCTTTGTGGTAGGACTACTAAATGATCCTCAAAGTAACCTCAGCATACATAGTCTTGCCTGGAAGCATAAGAAGTTAGAAAAGATAATTGCCGTTGCCACAAGTTGAGAACTCCTGTCTTAAGCCCCAGCAGGTGTTACTCGTTCAGCAACAGTCTAACAACTTCCAGGATAATTCCCAAAACTCCATAAACAATAACTAACAGACAGCAGAACAGGTCAGATAACCGTGACAAAAAAAACTTTTCCCCTACAGCCCCAACCACATTCTGGAAGACTTTCAAATTTCTGTCATCAAAGGCAATTTCAAAACAGAAAATGAATGCAAAGTGTGGGAATACAAACCTTTAGGAGTCTGGAGACAGGACTAAATTTAGGCCATGAATTTATGGCAAATTACCAAGACTAGAAACAGATGCATTAATTTTTTCTGTGGAGACAACAAACTACTACAGGAATCTGTTATCTACTTCACACCTTAGCTCTAATTTGTGCCTAGTCTGGACTTCTTTGCATAACTCACCTCTCTGTAAATCTGTCCCTGCTTGTAATACAAATTATGCTTATGTGTTGTCACTCCCTTTGTCTCTCACAGTTTTTTGTAAACAAAATGCTTTATATATATGTCAGTGCCAACATAGCTTCATTGTAATCAGCTTTGAAGAAGGAACTGCAATGTTCTGAAAGCTTGCTGTGATTATCATCTTAGTTAGCCAATAAAGGTATCACCTTTACACCACTTCATATCAAAAGGACCATAGGGCAGGCAGAGTATGGTACACAGAGGGAGCATAGGGCAAGCAGAGTATGGCACATACAGAGAGCATAGGGCAGGCAGACTACGGCAAATTCAATGAGCATAGGGCAGGCAGAATACAGCAGGAGACAGGGAAACCTATCAGGACCACTCTAAGGTGAACAGTTCATACTATGCTACATACAGTGACAAAATGTGGGTTCCCCTTCAGCAGTTTGTATGAGGTGTGAACAGGTGAACCATGAGGGCACTTTAAATCTCAGCCAGAAGTGTGAACAGTACAGGGCTTTAGGGGTGAGAATAATAGAGGTGTAAAAAAGAAGGGGGATAACAGGTGTGAAATTACTGTCTGAATTTGAGGTGTAAACAATGCAAGGGCCAGTTAATCTCAGTACTGATACCAGTATAAATGTCAGAATAAAGAAACTAATGGAAAAAAATCACTAAAGCATTATGTTGGTACCTCGTTTCTCTTTAAATGAGACAGTTTATCCACAGAAGAATCAGCACACGTAATCTGTGAATCCGTTTCATCCATTCTGGAGATCGAGTCAGTTACAGGATCAGTCTAACCAGAAACCAGCAAGTCCTGTCAGTTACTGAAAGAGCCATAGAAATAGATTGTAAAACAATAGAAACATAAACTTGCATTGTGTTAATTTCTACAGAAGTTTCAGTGTTACTGTAGAGACAGAGTTGCAGCCTTAACCACATGCCTGTGTGTACAAGAGATGCCAGAATGGAGTTGCTTTCAGAGGGTAGTGATGTCACAGCCATGTGACCAAGATGTGGGATGGATAGCATGATGTCATCTAGGGGAGTGTCTAGCTGATATCCCAGCTATTTTACTGCACCATGCAACAGCCTTGAGATGGCGTTACCCCAGAGAAGAAAGGGGGAAGATTTAAATGTAAAATGCCAGAAAGGTGCAGTGGCTGACGGCTTATATCAGGGTTACAAAAACATAGAACAGTGGTATATAACTGTATGTACAGCACAGTAAAATGTCCATCTTCACTAGATAGTGCATATGCTGCCTGCTGGTCTTGGATCTTCACCAGGAACCCCTGAGAAATTCATCAAAGTTGGTGGTGGAGGAACTTATTTTGAAAGTACTCTGGTGCATTTTCAGTGCAAAGAAGCCTCCGAACAGGGTCCAAAATGAACGATTATATTCATTGGGTGGGTTGCTTACCAAACTGGCACCCCAAGTGAATATGACTTTCATTGTCTTTTAAAAACCTGTGGTCAGCCACATATTGGGACTAAATGTGACGTGAACCCCATCATCTACTCGCTGTACCCGACTCGAGTTTTTACATACCATTGTATTTTGCCTTCCACTAGCAGACACCTATTGCTTGATGACAATGCACTTTCCCAGCAGCATTGATCACCATGCGGCTTCGCTTGCCACATCCTACATATACCTGCTTTGCCCTGGTGGGTTTACAAAGCGCTACCCCAGCAGCCCTGAACAGATATTACCATGATTATCTCACTTATATGTGGCGATGCTCTCTGCTAGCAGCTCTATACATAGAGCTCACAGGCAGTTTTCCCAACGCACAAGGCGCTTCTTCCGTATCTGCTACAGTATGGTAGTTCCGTCATGTACAGTTACAGATCTCTTGCAAACTCTTACTCCATTTAGTAGTGATGCACCACTTTGGTATATTAATCACCACAAACCTGCATTCAAATCGCCCCTGCAACAGCAGATTTTCCGAGACAGACGTGGGCACTGACATGTGCCGGCTCTAAGATTGGGATAGGGTAAGCGCTAGACACTCCCCTACGTGACATCACGCTCTCCCACCCCTTGGTCACATGAATGTGACATCACTATCCACAGTATTACCCTTTTCCACATGCAACAACAAGAGCATTGCTTTCCTGATCGCGTGACACGACGCACTTATTGGACAAACTCATTTCCTGTGCGACTTAGCGCTTTCGTCTTCCCTGTAGACACGTGGTAAATTAACATCATCGTAGAGGGTCCATGTGCAGCCTAGGAAGTAGAATTGTCCAGTTTCGGCCGTGACACAGGCAGTGTTTACTGGTAGCTCAGAATGGACGCCCTGGAATCTGAGAATTTTCGCGGCGGACGCAATAAGAGTGATATCGGGGATGGAGCTGACATGGGAGAAGATCCAGAAAATGGATTCACTCTTGAGGAGGTTTTGCGTTTAGGGGGAACTAAGGTACTCTTCTCTAAACCAGACTATCCGTCCCCCAGTGCTCTATAGCCTATTAATTTACTGTAATCTAAAATTAAAAATGTTTGTGTTCAAAAAATGGGTTTTCACTTTGGAAATGGATACCATGGGGAAGATTTATCTAAATGTGAGATTATAGTTTAACATAAATGAAATCCACATACTTTCTATTCATTCCTATGGGATTGTGTCAAGGGGTTACAATTAGAATTCACTATTTGATAAATACGCTTCTACTGATAATAAGGTGGGAGAGTTTTTCTGTGGTGAACTCAAATTTCACATTTTGATAAATCAGCCCCCCCATGTGTGCCAAGCATCTGTGGGATAGTATGTATTAACATCAAGCTAATTGCATTTGCAGTTTTGACAATTTGTAACGGTGTTGCTCCACATGTTGTGTACTTATTTATTTTTTTGCTATTGTGCTTAGTGTTAATATTGTGCCTAGTGTTTGTGTCACTGCACAGATTGGCTTTGTGTTATGCTTATAAGCAGAACAAATTGATTTGTATTATAATACAATGTAATTTCCTAAAAAAATCAAAATTATGGAAATACCACTTATCCAGAAAACCCAAGGTTCCAAGCATTCCAGATAATTGATCCCATATCTGTATATACAATTGTTGATGCAAGACTGATTAGTATTTTAAAGGAGACATTTTGTGTGAAAAACAGAAATATGCTTAAAAACAACAAACTAGTGTTTCGTGCTGATTTATTGAATATTACTGTAAAAACCCTACTAATCCCACCAATCTGTGCCACTTCCTGCTGACTACTTTCCCAGGCTATGCAGAGGAGCCGACGGCACTCGGCATACTGCACTGTAGTATAGGAACCAATCCGCAACTAGACTGACCTGATAGGGAACTGAGGCCTGTCTTTGCTTGTGTTACTGCAGCACTGTCATTGGCTGAGCTCCTCCTACTGTGCGTCTGGCAGGGACTGTTAGGACACGCCCACCCTTCATTTGATACAGGGACCAGGGGAACTCCAATAAAGGGGCCATTTTTAAAGATATTAACTTTTAGCC
The DNA here is from genome assembly GCF_017654675.1 of Xenopus laevis. Taxonomy (NCBI): domain Eukaryota; kingdom Metazoa; phylum Chordata; class Amphibia; order Anura; family Pipidae; genus Xenopus; species Xenopus laevis. Next base: position 58,034,037 of record NC_054379.1, on the reverse strand, counting down.
CGAAGTGAAACTTGCACCATTTAGTTTTGATTATTGCCTACAATATTAGGGAGGAGGTTCTCTTATCCTATATGTCTCCTGCTACATGGCCAGGGGCGTAACTATAGAGGAAGCAGACCCTGCGGCTGCAGGGGGGCCCAGGAGGTATAGGGGCCCCACGAGGCCCTAATTCATATACAATTTCAATAAATATTGGAGAAACAAGTCAACCTCTAAACATTTTGGGGGCCTGAAAAATAATTTGCTGTGGGGCCCAGTAATATCTAGTTAAGGCACTGTACATGGCATAACATTAAATTCTGCCTCAAAACTGATTATTAATCCGTTTTGAAGTAGTAATTTCTTTGACAGATGTAACCTAATATTCTGCTAATGTGTTGATCTTTTCCATCCTCTAAGCTTGGCTTCCCAGCAGCAGCCCAGACAGGGAATTAGCTTTGGACAGCAGAGATTACCATTGTGGGGCAACTAAACATTTGAGCTTGTACAGTACAAACAAATTAAGGAGCTTGGGCCAATCGCCGATCACAGTGTCATGCCCCCTCCACGTAAAGTCCCTGCCCCCTCTGTGGCACACCCCACCCCCTGCCCCGTCTCCACCAGGCTTAAAGGTGGCAAACCCATTATGCGCTCAGTCTTGGTCAGGCGCACGCACGCACGTGGGTAGTGGGCTGGCCAGCCAGATTGCCTAGGGCGCCTGGTCGGCTTAGCCTGGCCCTGATTGTTGACAGAGCTGCAGCATTGTGGACCGTACATTCTACAGTATTTGTGGATTTGAAAAGTTTACCCTTTTTTTTTCAATTCTAAAGTGTAATAGTGAACTGTGCATTTTATTTTTAATTAAAGAGGGTATTCGAGGTGTGCTTTCTTAAGAGGATTCATCTCTTAAGTTTTGCAAAATTTGACTTCTATTTTGCTTTTTTTGTCTATATAGCAAGATTTTATCATGCTAGCTGGCGTGGATGAAGGAGAAGAAATCATAGATGGCGATAAGAAAGGAGAAATAGATGATCTTGAAGAGGGAGAACTGCAAGCATTTGTAGAAAAGCTGGGTATAAAGAAATTGTCAGCTGATTGTATTGGTCAAGAAATTAGTGCAAAGCAGAAGGAGAAAATACAGGATGAAGGTATAAAGAAATTGTCAGCTGATTGTATTAGTCAAGAAAACAGTGCAAAGCAGAAGGAGAAAATACAGCCTGAAACCAGTAACGTAAATAAAAGTAAGAAAACAATAGTTGCTACAGATAATCATAAAGATTTGAAGAAAAAGAAAGCAAATGTGGTACAGCAAAATTATGCAGATAGTTCAAAGGCAACTTCAAAAATAAAAGGAAAAGCAGTGTTTGAATTTACTGAACGAACAATATTATTAATCAAACCTGGTGGAAAATGGTTTGATCACGAATATACCAATAACTTCACTATGCAGCCTCAAAATGAGGACGATGTTAGCAAATATAAAAGCTTAGCAGAAAAACTGTATGAAAATGAGAGAAATTTGTATAAAAACAAAAAGGAATTGCAAAAAGGAGCAAATTCTTCATGGATGAAAACTGTTGTTTCAACTGGGACATTGGGAGATAGGATGGCAGCCATGACAGTCCTTATTCAGGATGCACCCGTACATACACTGCAATTTGTTGAGAACTTGGTAAGCTTGGTTAGGAAAAAAGGTAGCAAACAGCAGAACCTTATGGCCCTTGATACAATTAAGGATCTTCTACTATCTGATCTTTTACCAGAAAACCGTAAACTTCACACATTTCTACAGCACCCATTTGACAAACTGGAAGAAGCCTGTAGTGGCAACAGGGATGCAAGAGATCGACACCTCATATTATGGTTTTTTGAGGAACAGCTTAAAAAGCAAGTTGCAGAATTTGTCAAAGTGCTGGGAACCTTGTCTCATGATAATTTGGATGCCACTAAGGCCAAATCTTTGAATGTAGCCCATGAACTTCTCTGTAATAAACCTGAAGAAGAAAAATCTCTCTTAGTGCTGATTGTCAACAAACTGGGTGATCCTCAGTACAAGATTGCTACTAAGGCATCATACCTACTTGAGACATTGCTCAGTAAGCATCCTAATATGAAAACAGTAGTGTGCCTAGAAATTGAGAGGTTGTTGTTTCGCCCAAATATCAGTGAAAAAGCACAGTACTATGGAGTTTGTTTCTTAAACCAGATCATTTTCTCTCATGAAGAATCAGACCTGGCCAATCAACTAATCACTGTATATTTTTGCTTTTTCCGTGCATGTGTCAAGAAGAAGGACCTGGATTCTAAAATCTTACGAGCTTTATTGACAGGAGTAAATAGAGCTTATCCTTATGCGCAGATAGGAAATGAAAAGGTCAGAGAGCAGCTTGATACCCTTTTTAAAATATTGCACGTTGTTAATTTTAACACAGCAGTACAGGTCCTCATGCTGCTTTTTCAAGTAATGGACTCTCAACAGACTGTGTCAAACCGATACTATGGAGCACTATATAGGTAAGAAATAATCCAAAATCCATTTGTCTTGACTTTAGAAATAATCTGCAACTATTAAACTCTTACAATTGTGTTGAAGTGATGTGGAGAAGAACCTTTAGGCTAAAGGTGGCCATAGACGTTACAATTACGATCTTTCCTGGATAAGAAAATTGTTTGTTTCAGTATGCAGGTAGAAACAATAGGTAGAAATAGGTACATTTTACTTATTGTGTTATTGTGATCAGTTCCTTACTTGGGGGGACTGTTTGATTTTAGCACTTTAAGTAAAATATATATATATATATATATATATATATATATATATATATATATATATATATATATATATATAATATATATATATATATATATATATGCAAAAAGAAGACCAGCAACACTGAGATCTCTTGTGATATAGTCAATTTATGTTGTGAAATCACATGCAAGCCGACGTCCCTGTGTGGACCGAAACGTCACGTCGGCTTGCATGTGATTTCACAACATAAATTGACTATATCACGAGATCTCGGTGTTGCTGGTCTTCTTTTTGCTTATATTATATATTACCGTGCACCCGAGGAATGCTGCAAAGGCGGAGTACTGCCCTCACCAAGCAATTATATATATATATATATATATATATATAATATATATATATATATATATATATATATATATATATATATATATATATATATATATATCCATAATTTGAGCCCTGCAGCGGGTCGGGTACCCGCAAAAACCTGTGGTACCCTTCGGGTTGCGGGTAGAAGTTCCGGGTGCTTATATAGATGCGGGTTTGCGGGTCGGCCTGCGGGTCTTCTCAATAGCGCATTTTACTCCTTTTATTCTGATCCCGCCTACTTCCGATGATGTCACTTCCAGTTTACAATGACAGCACTTCCTAATTCTTGATGGTCAGCGAGTCCGGGTTGCGGATAAGGTACTTGCGCGGTCGGGTAGCGGGCAAGAATGCGGGTTGCGGGTACGGGTTCCAAAAATGGAACCGCGTAGGACTCTAATTTGTGTAATTTTGGGATGCAATTAGTGATAGGCAGATGCCATTCATGTCAATTACTACACACTGGGCCGGTCAGAGTGGCTTTGAAATGTTCACCTCCTGTGGCAGGGGCTTTTCTACATGTGATAACTGATTGAACCTGATGACATTGATTTTGCTAATTGAACTTTTGATTTTGCTTATTTTAATTTCAGAAAACTACTGGATCCTGGTCTCTCACAGGCCTCCAAGCAAGCAATGTTTCTAAACCTTATTTACAAGTCTATGAAAGCTGATGTAGTACTAAGACGTGTAAAGGCATTTGTGAAAAGATTACTGCAAGTTTCATGTTGTCAGAAGCCATCATTTATTTGTGGTACCTTGTTTCTCGTATCAGAGGTTATAAGAATGAAGCCAGGTCTGAAAATTCTGCTACAAGAAAATGGGGTATGTTTGTGTTATATTTCTGTAACACCTATTTGGGCCATCCTGGGTTAATTAACCAGCTAGAGCATGGGTTACACGTGACTCTTAACACTTCAGGTTAGGGCCTTCGCTATATGGAAGATTAAAGGTGTAGTGTTACTATATCCCCCTCAGGCTACTGTGCAATAACAAGACTTGGGCGCCAGGAAGTTCTTAATAAAACAGGAACAAGGTTTATTGAACTATGCACGAGGCAAGTGACATCAGGTTTCTACTCACGCAGGAGTTGAGGCAACAGCATATAGAGAGTTCACACAGATCTGCAGGCAGACACAGGCATTTCATGAGGAAGAGCCTCCATTAGGTATTTGCAGAATTCACACACATTCCCTCCTGGAAGTTGTCAGGAAAGCAGCTTCTACCCTACAGTCCCTCTTCACTGAGGTCCCTGACTGGAGGCAACACATAGAGCCTCTGGGAAGCTTACTGCAAATCCTTGTTGGAGCTTCAGCTGCTCTTTCTCTCTCACCTCTCTGCCTTTCTCTCCTAGAGAGACTATGACAAGTCTGCCCTAGTATATCTATTCCTCATTCACAGGGTTTCCTGGTCCCCGACTTGGACACATGCCTTATTCTGGGCCTGGTGTACTCAGCCCCTCTGAGCACACCCAGCTGTATCAGCATCCAGAGGCGAAAGAGGAAGAGGCCACTCCTTACACACACTATAGTGCAGTGTAGCAGGAAGCTGTCACACCTCTCCTGGCAGGTCACTCTAAGAAAAAGGTGGGGGCCTTTAAACTGCAGGGCAGATTAACCCGTAGGGGCCCCTACATTTCATTTATTTAATATATCTTTTGGTTAAATAATTTTGCTTCAGATTGCAATGTGCGTTTGAACACAATTTCTGTCATTGTTGCTAACCTGCTATGCTCTGAAAAGGTCAAATGAATTACTGGACATTATCGTGTAAACTGGCAGACCGAACAGAATGAAGTGCAGTCCTTAAAGGAACAGTTACACTGAAAATCTTTAGCATGTAATCCGAATCTAAACTGCTCTAATACTAGATATATCCTACCCCCCGCACACAAATACACAAAACAAACCCAAAACATAATTGTTAGAAACCATCTGCTGGGTATTGGGCATATAATGTATGTTTCTTTCTCTCCTGCTGGCATTAGTTGGAGTTTTCGGGACAGGACATGTCATAAATTGCTGTTCTAAGCAATTCCATTTTTGAAGGATTTTAGCAGAGCTTTTTCTTTTAGTTTTCACTGGCAGAATGCAGAATCTGTAGTTATAGATTGGGTTAAAAATTTGCTAAAATATATGTGGGGAAAAAAAATCCATAATTAATGTTGTACAGAAGGAGGACCATATTTTGTTCAGGTCCATCTAGGTGCAAAAGGGCCAACCACAGAGCAACATGCCCATAAGCTATGTACAAAAAGGTGTTCCTCAAATCCTAAAGGGGTTGTTCACAAGTTAACCTTTAGTATGATGTAGAGAGTCATATTATGAGACAATTTGCAAATGGTGTTAATGTTTCATTATTTGTGTTTTTTGAGTTATTTAGCTCTTTATTAAGCAGCTCTTCAATTTGCAGTTTCCATAATCTGGTTGCTAGGGTCCAAATTACCCTAGTAACCATACATTGATTTGAATGAGAGGTTGAACCATTAATAGATCGTGAATATAAAGATGACTAATCAAAGGTAGTGATACATTACATTGTCATACATTTGTAGCCTTACATAGCATTTGTTTTTTAGATGGGGTCTGTGACCCTTGTTTGAAAGCTGGAAAGAAAAAAAATATCCCCCCCCCCCAAAGTAAAGTTAAAATACATTTAAGAAGAAAAGAATCCGTATAGCAGTGAATTACTTAAACATGGGGTCTCACTACTGGGAACATAGGTAAAACACACTTTATTTATTCAAAATTTAAAATACACATACATATTGAAAAAAAAACGGACATAGCAGCAATGTGTAGCATCAATCCATTTGTTTCACTAAAGGTAAAATAGCACATTTAATTGAGTACCAGGGTACTGTTAAGGATTCAAAAAAGATTCCCTTACAAATAATGCTAGTAGGTGATAAGTATTGTTCAATCAGAAATTTATACCCAATGCCCCAGTTGCCTTCAGGCATAAGCAAAAAAAAAATCATTTCACAAAATTAAGAGCCTACAATGAAGGCAACCACCTGGCACTGAACAATCCTTTAGTCCTCACCTTAACATTGCTGCAAGTCCACCCATTAATGACACATCATTAAAAAATATATATAAAAAATAAATAACAGACCAATTGAAACATTGCCTAGAACTGGCAATTCTATAACATACTAAAAATTAACTTAAGGTGAACCACTTCTTTTTCCCCCTGTGCTTTTCACATTCAAACTCCTCTCATTATCATGATCTTTTTTTTTAATTTTTTATCTTCATATCTCCCTGCTCTCTGTTTATTTTCCACTTGTGATATGCAGGCAGGAAAACCTTAAAGGCGAAGGAAACCTAGTCGGCGCAAACCCCCCACCCCCCTCCCGTTTGTTGCCCCCTCCTCCCCCCTGGCCTACCCGTCCCGCTGGGCAAATGCCCCTAACTTGTTACTTACCCTTCTGCGCAGGTCCAATCCAGGCAGTTCACCGACGACATCTTCTTCCACGCGATCATCTTCCTGCTGTGAACGGCGCATGCGCAGTAGGATCAGTTCGCCGGTACGATCTACTGCGCATGCGCGTGACTTTTGGCGCATGCGCAGTAGATTCGTACCGGCGAAATGCTCCTACTGCGCATGCGCCAAAACGCCGTTCACAGCAGGAAGAAGATCGCGTGGAAGAAGATGACGTCGGTGAACTCCCTGGACTGGACCTGCGCAGAAGGGTAAGTAACAAGTTAGGGGCATTTGCCCAGCGGGACGGGTAGGCCAGGAGGGAGGAGGAAGGGGGGGCAACAAACGGAGGGTGGGGGGTTTGCGCCGACTAGGTTTCCTTCCCCTTTAACCCAACCTTAACCCCCAAAAATCTTAACTCGCTTCCAACTTTAACTCACAAAATGTTGCCATTGTAGAACTCATGCCCAATCAGTACCTCAGTCTTCTTGATCTGTACACTACTTCTGTGCGCTACTATGGTTAAAAGACAGGGAATCTTTGGGAGCAAAGGAGGAGTGTACTTCCCCAGTCTGACCTGCACCCAACCCTAGCCTGCAATGGCTGGCCAAATTTTAACCTGCACCCGCTCAGCCGGTGGTAAATAGTGTGTCACTGTGGGTTTGGGTCTACCTGGAAATCCCTACTTTCTACCACTTTTCCATCTTTTGCTATGACTTTCTGTCCTTTATCTTTTGTTGCTTTCCTGGGCATTTCTATTGTCTCTTCTAAATTTTTCTTTTTTTCACGCCGGTGCTGTTCTTTTGCTCTTTTACAGTGCACTTCTTGTTCTTATTTTGCACTTATTTCCCAGGTCTCCCTCACATTTCACTTACAACTATCTTCTGTCCTTCCCTCTGCATTTGTCTAATTATTTGTATTTACCTTATGCTTTTCATTTTTCCCTCTATTTTTCATTTCCCTGTATCTCTCTCTCATGTTACTTTTTTTTACCACACTTCCCATTTATTCTCCATTCTTCCTTGACTCTGCGTCATGGGCAGATTAACCTGTTGGGTGGCGTAGGGGGTGCCTGGTCCCCTCTTTAAATCCACTCCATTTCTCTGACACTGAACCCCAGATAACAGTTACCATATTGTAATCCACCACTGCTCCATCTCCAACTGTTCAGTCCTGTGCTCCTTTAATACTGAAGCAGAAATCAGCATAAATTGGAATTGTGAGCTTCTTAGTTAACATTGAAATAATTATAATACAGTCGGAACAGTTAGGAAGTTTATTGAATTTGACAGGTTTTGAATCTCCTGCAATACCTGCAAGCCAAATGTATCCCTTGGGCTGTACAATACTGCTCTAAATAGAATAAAGAATGATCTGTGCAATAAAAACTGGTGGCCCTGTCTTTTAAAGTTATCATACTTCTGGAAAGTTTGGATTATTATTATATATATATATATATATATATATATATATATATATATATATATATATATATATATATATATATATATATATATATATATATATATATATATATATATATATATATATATATAGTAAAGCCTTGGTTTTTGTGGTTGTACAGTGTGCAAGGGGAAGTATGGATATAGATGCAGGCCCACTGGTTTGACATCCCTGAAACTATATATAATACATTCTCTTGGGGAATAATGGGTTGCAATGCTTTTTTGGGGTATTGTGCACACAGTAAGCTATTTAATTCCTCAGCAATCTATTTATTGTGAATTGTATGTTATTTAATGCTAGAAACACTGCAGAATTGTCAGTGTACTCATCATTCAAAGTACTCTGCAGCAGTGTTGTTGTTACTGGATCAGTGCACAGTTACTGACCAAATTAACGCTCAGCAGATTAAACCATTTATACCCTAAGTCTTTGGGAAGTCTGCCAATGAAACATGTTTGTATACAATATGAAGGAAACTGCATGCGTCAGCCTTACAACTCTCACTAATGTGAGAGGATAATATGAAAATTATATTGAAATAAGCTGAATAAATAAGCAAAGTGTCCTTGTTTTTTCCAAGGAAAATGATGATGAAGAGTGTTTTCATGACCTTTCTGATGATGACGATGATGCTTGCAGTGATGGGCAGGAAAAAACAAAGAGTACCACTGATGGGAAAATATCAGAAAATAAATCTACCTCCGCTTCTTGGGTGCATCAGGAAACACTTTGGGGTAATCATTTATATATCTATAAATTCATAATATGAGAAAATAATTCAGTGTAAGTGCGAAGATGGGACACTACATTTTCCCCAGTTACTAAAGGAATTGTAAAACAGCAGCACAAGATTATCAGGATTAATATCATTTTAATCTTCAACGTTACAACACAATTTATAAAAAAGGGTTTGAAATTTAATCTGATTATATCTGTTGAACTTGTTTTGAATAAGCCCCACAAGGCAAAATAATATTTAATTTTCCAGTCAGTAATGTGCAGAATTTATAGTGATAAATGTGAATACAAAATGGTTCTGTTTTCATTACTGTGGGTAAATTATAAACCACTGCAGCTGTTGGTTGTCCCAAAATGTTCGCTTTTTTTTTTTTTTTTTAATCATATATCAGTGCTAAAATGTGACCCTTACATTTTTGCATTCCATTTCTTGTACTTGACCTGGCCACAGTTTTTTCAAGAAAGTTACACTTTCCAACATTCTGCTTGCTTTAAACAGGTATGGGGTCCATTATCAGAAAACCCGTTATCCAGAATGCTCCCATAGAATCAATTTTATATATTTTTCTCTGTAATAATAAAACTGTACCTTGTACTTGGTCCAAACTCAGATATAATTAAAGGGATGGTTCACCTTCAGAATAAAGTTTGTAAACTCATTTATGTACACATATTAAAGGGGATGTAAATTAAAAGCAGACACCCCTCGTACGGCAGTGGCCAACATTGTTGGGGTAAATGGGGATACAATATCAGATAGAATAGGGATAGCTGAATGTTTCAAGGAACATTTTTGTGATACATATGCAGCCCGCCCCTCACCCCCGCAAGCTGAGCTCTTAGACTACCTAGGTAATATTGATTTCCCAACTATTCCACAAGACATGTTGGAATACCTAGACAGTGATATCACTGAGGAAGAGATCGGTGGAGCAATAGCAGAGATGCCCACTGGCCGTACTCCAGGCCCAGACGGTCTCCCCTCCGAGTGGTACAAAGCTAACTCCCCAACACTAACACCCAAACTCAAATCTCTGTTCAATAACATTTCAGAGGACTTCTTACTACCCGAATCATGCTTCATGGCGCATATTACTTTAATTCACAAAGATGGTAAACCTCCCCACAGTTGCGACTCTTACCGCCCCATATCCCTCCTAAACTGTGATATTAAATTATTTGCAAAAATACTTGCAAACAGACTGAAGCGGACTGTGAGGGGAGTAGTTCACCCAGATCAAACGGGCTTCATGCCTAATAATGCCACTGATATAAATATCAGACGACTATTCAATAATCTTGAGACTAATCACGAAAATAAAGGTAACAGAATTATAGTATCACTCGACACCGCCAAAGCCTTTGATACTGTTTCATGGCCTTATCTCTGGGAAGTTCTTCGATTGTTTGGCTTTGGGTATCGCTTTGTCACTTGGGTTAAGGCTTTGTACCGACACCCCACAGCTAGAATATCGGTGAATGGTGTGCTCTCTGACCCCTTTACACTTCATCGGGGCACAAGGCAAGGTTGCCCTTTATCTCCCCTTCTCTTCTCCCTAGCTATTGAACCGTTGGCTATCCTAATCCGTAACTCACCCACCATAGTAGGATTTCAGGTTGGTAACTTGAGGGAAAAAGTATCACTATATGCTGACGACATGCTACTGTATATGGCCAACTCCAGGGGGGCACTAGACTCTGCTCTTAACTTGGTGGAAGCATTTGGAAATTACTCTGGATTGAGAATTAATCAAACTAAGTCGGTAATTTTCCCTGTTGACCAACTCCCTGTTGATCAGACACTTAATGTAGGCCAACTAAAAGTGGTGCACTCCTTCAAATACTTGGGGGTTATAGTTACACGAAACTGCAAAGATTATGAGGAAACTAATCTTAAACCCATAGTTAGAGCTTTATCCACAAAGATTGATATCTGGGAACAACTTCCCCTCACCTTACCTGGTAGAGTAAATCTCTTTAAAATGGTATTTCTCCCCAAGTTTCTATACGCCCTGCACAACTCTCCGAAACCCCACGATCCCACTGGTTCAATTACATTGATAGAATAATTAGAAGATTCCTTTGGGCTGGGGAACACCCCCGTCTCAATTTCAGGATTCTACAGGCCCCAGTTACACGTGGGGGTTTGGCCCTACCTAACCTAAAAATGTATTTTCTCGCTAGTCAATTGACATACGCACACTGGTGGTTATCCCCCCACCTTGACAATACCTCCATTATTCTAGAGGCAAATATAATGGGATCCCTAGAAGCCTTGGCCAACCTCCCATACCGGGGACCTCCACCACTCCAAGCCTGTACTACTCCAATGTTAACTGTGATCGCAGCCTTTCAAAAGGCTCTTAAACTAGCACAAGGGCGGGCTTTGGTATGGTCCAAATGGGAACCCTTATGGGGTAACAAGTCTCTGCCCCATTTTTCCTCTCTCCCTGACATTAATGTATGGGCCTCGCGAGGTATCAAAATGTTGGGTGATATTGTATGGGATGGGGAGATAAAACAATTTCAGGCCCTCAAAGAGACCTACCATTTACCCCAATCCATGTTCTTCAGATACCTCCAGCTATCTCATGCCTTCCGAGCACAATTCCCGAACAGGCCGTTAGCTACTCTAGAGACAACTCTAGAAAAGTACCTCAGGAGAGAAGACCTCACCAAACCTCTATCCCGCCTATATACTATCCTAGGGCAGACCTCCCAAGACCCCCTGGCAAAAACTTTTGCGAAATGGAAAAGAGATATTCCAAACCTGACTGAGGATTTATGGGAGGAGGCTCTGAAACAAGTACCTGACTTAACAATATCCTTGAATGACAGGCATATTCAAATAAAATTCCTCAATCGGGTGTACCTTACCCCATATAGACTCCCGAAAATATTCCCCCAGACATCTGATATTTGTATTAAGTGTGAACAAGAAATTGGTTCCTACATGCATGTGTTTTGGCACTGCCCACTAATCCAGTCATTTTGGAGAACTGTTGTACACTATATATCTGATGTCCTTGATTTACCAAGAATACTATCGCCCCTGATATGCCTTCTCGGAGTTGAAGAGGACATGGACATCAATAACCACATTAGACTGTGTTATCTTCAACTTCTTTATTACGCAAAGAAAGCCATTCTCCTAAACTGGAAGGCTACTGGCCCACCATCGCTAAACTTCTGGCGAAGTCTTATAAATAACTCATTGTCTAACCAAAAACTGACATATCTTGCCAGAGGTTGCCCGCAGAAGTTTGATGCAGTTTGGGGCACTTGGGTATCATTTCATGACGAGAACAATACGACTATTGTCATTTAACATAATCAACTTTGACATGTGATGTATAACTGTATGAACATCCTTCTCCTCTCCCTGCTCCACTTCTTCTTCCTTCTTTCTTTTCCTGCTTTCTTCTCTTTAATTCGCTGTTTTGTGTTAATCTAAAATGCAAAAATCAAAACTTTAAAAAAAAAAAAGGGGATGTAAATTAGAAATGTCGTACCCGATTCTGTGCAGCTGATTTCACTGTTCCTCTCATCTACTTGCTGAAGCTGCACGCAGGAAAGTAGTAAGAAAACTCTCAAGTACTGCTGTGCGTGTCTGCATTCCAAAGGGCATGGAAGCAGAGCTGGGTTTTTTCATTTGTTAATTTATCGGTCACACTATTCTCAGTGGGGTACAACCTCACTCTGCCCTTCCAAGTGCAGACAAGTGCTCTGGCCAGTCAGGAAAAGTCCTGCTTGCAGCTTCAGCAAGCAGAGGAAAGGAACAGTGAAATCAGCTGCACAGAATTTGCAGCTAATTAGTATTTGCAATGTACTTCAATTAGAAATTCAGTGTGCTTATTTTTAGGTTTATAATCAGTACCTGAAATATAGTTTTTTGACTTAAGATCCCCTTTAAGCATTTTACTAATATATATATTCATTAGCAAAAATATGTGACTCCGCTGCATTAAAATCTCCTCAGGCTGTCTTTCACTAGGGATTGGCGACACTGCTCCACAGTCCTCTCCCATCCCCTTCTGTGCTCATTATGTTATTCGTATTGTGGGCTAAGGCTGCTTCAAGTGCTTAGTGCGCACGATCCAGTGTCTCCTACCAGAATTTTTTATACATATGTTTTGTGATGCATACCTATGGATGTCCGTGTCTGCTGAGATGCTGGCAGGAGGGAGTGAGGTGGGAACATGTCTGAAGCATTTGTATAAGTGAGTTATGTGCAATGACTCTATGCAGGGTACTTTCTTATGCTGTAAATGCCAGAGAAGGGAGCACATCTAAGTGATTTGTATCCATGCACTAGAAGGTCATGTCTTTTCCCATACAGTCTGGGGGATGGAGCGAGGGGGAGCACATCTAAATTATTTCAGTCATAGTAAGCTTCCCAAACAAGCAGGAGACATTAGTGGGCAGATTTATTAAGGTTCGAGTTTCATTTTTCCCAGAATTTGAGTTTGCAAGGTTATTTTGAGTCAAAAATCAAAAAAAAAAATTATACGCCATCTAAAACCTGTTGAGGTCATGTAGAAGTTAATGACTGGGGTCCCTTGAAGATGCCAATAGCCTTCATGATCGAGTTTTTTTTTCCAGAGGGGTTTGCCCAAAATCTCTCTCAATTTGAGCGATTTTTTTTTTTTTTATTTTGTTTTTTTTTACGAAAACTCGATCATTTCGAGTTTTTGGGTTGTTAACCCCAAACTCACTGAGTTAAAAAAATTTCCATTCAAGTTTTCCTTAAATTAGAAACTATTTAAGTTATGAGTTTAATCAAGGTCTAAATAAACTCTAAAATTGGACCTTTGATAAATAACCACTTTCTCTTAGATAATCATGTCTTTACTTGGGAGCAAGTAACAAAGCTGCAATCATTTATTGATGTTTGTGCAGTTTATAACTAAAACTTATACAAGTGTTGTGTATAACCAATAGAAGAGGGTTTCTTCTCATAGCCCATAAGCTTTAAGTAAGGGAAAGCCAAGTCTATGACATCAGACACTCCCATGCCTATAGGATAAACACTCTGCTTCCTGAAAACTTTCAGCGCTACCTCCTAGAGAATTTTGTGTCTTATAAGTTTTAATGACACATTAGAAATGAAACACAGTTAAACATAATTGGTAATTCTATGGGTAGTGGTGAAGTGAACAACCCATTAAATCCTTATTGGAAGCAAAACCAGCCTATTGGGTTTATTTAATATTTACATGATTTTCTAGTAGACTTGAGGTTTGAAGATCCAAATTACGGATTGATCCTTTACCTGGGAAAACTCTGTATCCTGTGCATTCTGGATAACTGGTTCCCATACCTGTACTACCATGCTGACACATAGGATGACAGTGATCAACTAAGTGCTTAACTAAATATAAATATGTTATCTTAAAATGTCTACATTTTTTTAGGTATAAAGAATTCCAGTAATTATGACCCCTTTAATAGAAACCCTTTATTTTGTGGAGCTGATAACACAAGCCTTTGGGAGCTAAAAAAGGTAAGACAATATACACGTGTCTAAATGTTTCTATGGGTTAGTATCATAGATCTCAGTTTCCTCTGCTGATTTTATGCAATCAGAGTTTCACTCTCACACTGGTAAATTTTAATCAATTCTCACCCAAATACAGACAAACTTTTTGGTATACATTGCATTAAAATTGCCATTTTGGATTCACATTTTGATGTGAATCTCATAGAGAACAAGTGGGGACTGATGTTGTTTCGGGCATCTTTTTTACGCTGTGCTTTTGAGGGTCAGTTTAGCTAAAGGTGTCTGTATAATTAAATTAGTAGAAGTGAAGAATTTCAAATGGGAGTTAGCTGATTTACTGAATTCACTGATGGTTTTTCTGTGAATTCTCTGCCATCATATCTAAACTTTTCATGGTTATTCAGCATGTATAGTACTTTATTACTATTAGATATTATTTATCCTGGATGAATGAAGAATTTTATGTCTTTTAGGTGCACACCAATCACGATTACCAAGCTACAATTTCACTAGTGAATTCTCACAGTGTAGCCTTTAGACATATGTTGCAGCCCCCTAGTCCAGGGCATTTCTTTAAAAACCACCACCATTTTACTTTTAGTTCCAAGACTTGCCTTATTGAAGATTGGAGACTTGCGCAGTATAATAAATTTGGAATTCAGCTTTTTTTTGTCATTCTTTCTCATGCCATAAAACTATAGTATATAATTTCTGGGGGGGTTTTCTTTGTTCCTAACTATTTTTTCTTTTCTAACAGCTCTCTGAACACTTTCATCCATCTGTTGCACTTTTTGCAAAAAACATTTTAGAGGTAAAGATTTGTTTGAATAAAAATAGTTCAATGTTTATATCTGAATATGTCTCAGTTGTGTTTTCTCACCATTTTAGTGTTCTCCATCCACCCTAATATTTTTGCCAACAATATTTCCACCTAAAAGTACAGACTTTCCTTGTTTGGGCTTTAATAACTAATTTGTGCTAATGAAGTATCTGCTATTCACACGGATTGCTATTACCAAATAATTATGGCATGTGATCTAGTTAACTTGGTTTAAGTTTCTAATTGTGCGTTACACACACAAGGCAATCTATTAATTTTGTTAATATAAAAAAGGAGAAAGATTGCCAGTGCACAGTTTGCCTTTAAAAATAATTGCTACCAAAAGAAATGAGGTGTTAGTTTGGCCAAAATATGTAAGCTCACATGCCACATCAAGGCCCATCATTTAACGTGTCCTAAACTGGAGTTGACCAGGTGCTTGAAACGATTAAAAAGCCATTATTTGTACAC
This sequence comes from Xenopus laevis, assembly GCF_017654675.1. NCBI lineage: Eukaryota > Metazoa > Chordata > Amphibia > Anura > Pipidae > Xenopus > Xenopus laevis. The sequence goes on along the minus strand of NC_054379.1, from coordinate 58,018,515 downwards.
AAAAAAGAACGATTGCTAGTGCACGGTTTGCCTTTAAAAACAATTGCTACAAAAAATTGAGGTGTTAGAACCACTCATTGGCCAAAATTTGTAAGCTCAAGTGTCATGTCAAGGCCCCTCATTTAACATGACCAGCTTCTAGAAGCACCCTTGTGTCATAGCTCGGTCTAGCCCACACTATTTCATTTATATAGAGTAGTTAAGAAGAATTTATGCAGGAAGAGGTAGCCAACAGCTAGGATGACGTTCGAGTAACCTCTTGGGCAGCAGTGAAACAGTCCCAAATAAAGAATTATACAAATATTTGTTTTCCAGGGTAATCCTATCCAATATGCAGGGGACCCACTTCAAGATTTCACATTGATTAGATTTCTTGATCGTTTTGTATATCGGAATCCAAAAGCACCAAAAGTTACAGGTAAGCAGAGACAAACTGCTTTATTTGGTGCAACTGTAAATATGTAGCTTATTAAAATATTGATTTTTAAAGTTAAAAATTCACAATTGGCTCTTTAATCATGTTAAATTCAAAATATGCTCTGTGTTGTTTTTGACACACTTATCCAAAAAATGTTAGTTATTGCACCTGTTACATTGAAGTGTTTCCAATGCCCATAGCCAGTACCCATAACCAATAGCAGATCTCAGCATTAGGCTATGGGCACACAGGCTTCATATTTTTCCAAGCTGAGAGAAGCAGATCTGCTCAGTGTCCCCGTTTCATTGATTTGAATCCGATAAGCTTGTGTGCACTCAAACTCGGTGTAGCTGAAGCTGATGTCAGCTCTAAGATGCCTCCTTTTGTGTATTTAGACTAACCTCAGCCTGTGTGAGAGTGCACACAGACTTATTGGATTCAAATCAATGGGGCAGGGAGCAGATCTGTGTGCCCATAGCCGTAAGGCTATGCCCATATTTCTTCAGGCTGAGAGAAACATCTGCTCAGTTCCTCTGCTCCAATGATTTGAATCTGGTCAGTTTGTGCGAGGACAGTATTTGGGTTGACCTCAGCCAGTGTGAGAGTGCATCAAATTCAAATCAATGGAGCAGGTGCACTGAGCAGATCTGCTTCTCCCTATAGCCTACGGATCATAAGACACCAGTGTTCACTACTAGTCATTGATAACATGTATGTTAAAGTTTTGTTCCTTTGTCCTGCTAATCTTTTTATCCTAGTTGCTCTACAAATTAATCCTGCTACGGGCCCCAAATCCTGCAGTGATAAACAATGCCTTTTACGCAAGATATTGGGCTTTTCTAGCCCGAATGCTCAGTTTTAGGACTTTGGACAACTGGGGGTTTTATCTGCTGGCATGAATTTGGAGGTGTTGGGTGGATCTTATGTCAAAGAGAGGAAGCAGGAACAGTTTAGAGTGCTCCTCTGCCAGAGGAGAAAACACCATATGTACCAGTATTCCTATAGATGGCTAGAATTTTATCCATAAAGCATCCTGATTTGCTTCTATGTAAGGAAAAGGAACGTCTTCAAGTAGCCTAACTAAAGATGTAGGCTAGAAATATTGTACATAATGTTTTGGGCTTCTGTACCACCCCGATGCAACCATAGCCCTTTAGCAGTTATGGTCTTTACCTCCAAATATGCCCCAGTAGCTCCCCATCTTCTTTTCTACTGATTCACTGCACATGCTCTGAGCTTCTGTCAGTTACTGAACTTAGGGACTCACTCAAAATATATAGTACACATAGAATATAAATGTCACAATATAAGGCTGATTAGTAGTCAATACAGATAACTACATGGGCAGCACAGAAACCAATACAACAAGCATGATGATCTAATAATCAGCCTTGTAGCTTCTGCTTATTTTACAGTTTAGCCTCATTTTCTTCTGGATAATTTGCGAGGACCCCTAAGCTTAGCTTCTCACAGCTGCTCAAAGCACAATGAGCATGTGAATGTCAGATACTTTCCAAGATGTTGAACTCCTGTGACAAGTTTAAAGTCCTGGATTGCTGCTATTGTGAAGCTGAAACTTTAGGCTGGTGCAATAAGTTCAGTATATAAAATATGGCATTTTTAGCGATATTCATTCTCAGGGGTTAGTTCTCCTTTAAGGAAAAGCCTTAAAATGCTGCCCAAAACTGCAATGAAAATACCTTTATTAATGTGATTTCACCTGAAATGTGGCCTTGTTGAAATTGGGAGTTTTTCTTTGAAAGCAGCAAGTAAGTTGCACGTGAAACGTATAATGAAGCAATAGCATTCTTAATGTCAGATGCAAGTTGAGTGTAGGACTGCCCATACTAGGGATGACTTTGACGTAGTTGGCCAGCTTTAATATATTGCAATATATGGACAAACAATCCCTGTTTTGTTTTGAGGGCAAGGCACTTTTAGTAGCATAAGGCACAAACTGTTTCAATGTCCTTAATATATTGATAATGGGTTGAGTGCAGAGGACCTCTTGTATTTGTCATTTTATTTTCCCTAAGCCACTTTGCCAAACGTTATAAACATTATACATTGTGTTTGTGACATACTGACTTTTTATTGTTCACAGAAAACAACAGAGGTTATTTAATGCACCGAAGGAAGAAGCATTATATGAATGAGGAGAAGCTTCCAGGTAATAATTATTGATTTAGTATTTTATTTCTATTTAATTTGTTTCGCTATAAAATGTACTTTATTATTCTGTGTTTTTATGTTTTCTGCTGTTTACCAAAAGTAATTGTAATGGTCCATGTTTTTTCAGAATTTGTCAGCAGCCTTTTAATAGCATCCCCATGATATGTCTTTAAAAACCTGAATCTCTTGCCCTCCTGTCTGCCTCTATACCTGATTGTCAGATTTCAGTGCCATTCTTTTTTTGATTGGTGTAAAAAGCCTAATAGGCTGCACATATTTATTCAAGTAGTGCTCAAGCCCAGTTAATAGCTGTAGCTAAACAAGTGTCTCCTAAATAGTTATGCTAGGGTTGTAGAGCAGGCTATGGATATGAAAAAAAAAAAAAAAAACAAGAAATCCGTGCTCAACACTGTTCAGTGTGTATGTCTAATATGGTTCTTTTCATTCACTAGTACTAGTATCGACAAGTATTAACAGACAGAGAATAGTGTTTTGACTGCTGCTGTTTTTGTCTGGCAGTGGGATAAAATGCAGAATGTGCCACATCTCTAAAACATAGCAATGTGTTTAGTAATTCTAAGGGCATGGACTCAAATGCGGATTATTTGTGCAGTTTGTGCAGCGGGTTTTAAAAAAAAAAAAAAGCTGACCGTCGAGTAAATACACTAGCGTCATGAACCATTGGCTAAGCTTGAAACCGATAGCGTATTTATGCGACGTTCGGCTTTTGAAAAACTTCTGCGTGGACTGCGACAAAAACGTGGCGAAGATCCTCGTGCGTCCATGCCCTAAGCATCCTGTCACTTTTAAAGATATGTGATTAGATTATGTAATTTTCTCATTTTAATTTGACAAATTTGTGTACTTAGTTAACAGCCCTGTATTCCTGGAAAAGAAAGAAACTGACATTCCTGTGCACGAAGTATTCTTTCACCGGTAACTTTCATCAGATTTTAAACTATACAAAATGGAGTGTGTTTATGTCCCTGTATACGCATTATAATTACATTGAATATATAAAAAAAATCTAGTTGAACTGCCTTATTTCTCACACTTGCCATAAAGGGAGAACAAATAATCACAATATTCTGGATAATAAGGGATTTAGAGAGAAATAATATACCTGCATAGAGCATTACTTTTTAGGGGGGTTATTTAACAAAGGTCAAGTTTGTGAGGTTTTTGTTTATGCCTAAAATACACTCACAATAAACTCTTATATATGAAAAAAAATGCTAAACCCGGAAAAATTTTGATTTCCTGAAACTACCCTCAATATATCAAATTTTTGGGGAATAGCACAACTTGACCATTGATAAATACCTCCTTATTGTCAAATTGTACTACTTGAATGGGGGGGGGAGGTAACTGATCAAAAACTGAGGTTTCATGTTTATAAATCTAACATAAATAAGTTATTCTTATGAAACTATTACTTATTATCAGTGTAAGAACATGTGCTTTAAATTATGCTGACAAGATTAACCCTTGTGTGGGGCTAACAACTTTGAAGAAGTCCTGTCTATGCAAGCTTATTAAGCATTCAAAAAAAACCTCTGAATTCAAATGCCACATATTCTAATATTTAAGTCACATTGTTGCTAATAAACAATGGGCTATAGTGATGTTGGGGCCGACCTCGCACCCCTCTTTGTGGGTCGCTGGCGTGTGCGGGTTGAGCTCTTCTGACTTCTCTCTCTGCCTGCGACCTTCCAAATGCCGACTTCTGGGTTGAACTTTTATAGATGCGCGCCTCTCGCCCCTTTTGTGACATCATTGACGGGGCGGGGGGGCGTCTATAAAAGGAATGCGTAAGTCGCCGTCGTGGGTGACTGTCATGGTCGGGAAAAGCCCAACCCGCACATCACTAGTAGGCTAGTAAAATCTTTTTAAAACATCTTTAGTTTCCAGTTTTCCTTTTTTTTTTTCTTTTTTTTTTTTTGCTTTCCTGATTTTACTTTCCCCAATCCCTGCCTTGCAGATACTTCACAAAGTTGTCTAAAGATAGAAAGAAGATTAAACGAAGTGAAGATGAAGAGAGCTTAGAAGATGTCGATGATGAGGAGTTTGACAAAATTATAGGTAAGATTTGGAAACTTTGGATCAGTGTTCAAAATTTGTCGAAAAAAGTACTGGGAGCGAGAGAGAGAGGCTTTAATATTCAAAAAACTTTGTACTGTACTGTCCTAAATGACAGTGATGTTTTTGTAAGGCTTATGGCACACCAAGTATCTGGATCACCATGGTGCTCTCAGAATGAACCAAAGCAAGCCTTCACTGTCTTATATTAGTTCCCCATTCAGTAAACTAGGTAGCTTTATACCTATGGTGGATGTTGGCGATATCAGATGGGGGATGAGTCAGGAATGCTGAAGTGCAATAAGATGCATTACTAATGATACTAACTGAGCTCTGTGAGTATTATGTATTATTTATGATGCACTGCAATAGGAGTGTTTGATTAAAAATGTTCTACAAGCAGTAAAATTATTCTATCAATAAAGCAGGATTGTTTGAGCAGAATTCTATTCCTTTATTCTTGCAAAAATGGGAAACAAGCTAGGAACTTTGTGTAAATTTCTCTCAAACGCATTACAAGCTCAAAAAGTACCTACACTGTATATATTTCACTCCACGGCCATTGCATAAAATAACCTATAGGACAGAGCAAAAATGCCTTTCTGGGGAACTGTTTTTTTTTTTTTCCACATGATGTGAGTATGCCTGTGTGTTCAGGCTTTATGGACTCTGGTACTATATAGATCATTCAGGTCCTATAGATCTCCTATTAAATCAAGTGGAGGAGTTATCTCCCAGAAGGGCACAACCGTACCTTGAATAATGGAACTACAAACCTATAAATGCTCTGTTTTATAAAATTTCTGTTAACATCCTTTGTAATTCATGCATGTTATACAACAAGTATGCAGCACTTTACTTAATAAGAGTACATACAAATACAAAATTACTATAGGATATACAGGGCAGTTCAGATTTTAATGTGTACTGTACGTTTTGTTTTATTTTAGACTCATTTGAAGGAGACAGTTTTTATAGTGGACCCACTGATGATATTGATTTCGCTGGGTAAGTTTTTGTTTTATAACATTAAATAAAACATTACATTACTTTGTGGTATTGTGAAATGCTGCATAGATGACTTCTACATGATACATGTAATAATGTTAATGTAAAAGAATTCCCCAAGAGTACACTAGTACATTTTAAAGTAAAGCAACGACTACATGACCATTATGAGTATGGACAATAGGATAGATCAACAATAAAATGAAACGTACCCTCAAACAGAGTGAGGATGAGAAATTACTGTAATCATTTACGTTGTATGCACTTGGGCAGGGCATACTCTACCTCTACATATATATATGTATGTATGTATGTATGAACGCACAACCAAAAAGGATCCAAA